>NW_015387019.1:216299-218345 GCF_001527695.2 Protobothrops mucrosquamatus | reverse complement strand
ACCTTTGTCCGCACTTAAACTATTATAAAAATCCATACTCATGGGTGTGGGAGCAGTATTGCAATCTTTCATATTATATTTCTCCAATAACTGCTCAATTTTTCTCCTTTGACTGAGAATATAACCACCTTTTTCATTTTTCTGTATCTCTACACCGAGATAATTTTTTATTTCTCCCAAATTCTTTAATTCGAATTTCCTTCCTAATTTATCAGCAAATTCCTTGACTTGTGATGCATCCTTTGCGATGAAGCAAAGATCATCCACAAATGATAACAGTAAACAATTCCCTCCTTGTAACTGTCCAGTATATATACAATTATCAGCTTTGCAACTTTCTTAAATATATGAGAACACTGAAACTTTTGTCCCTGCAATACATATAGATTATCTTCCTTTATGCCTTCTGCACAAATATTCCCATTCCTTTTGATGAGACACTTCCCATTTACAAAAATAATCTCAAAACCTTGTTTGTCTAAATTAGACACACTTAACAAATTATGTTCCATCTCAGGTACACAAAGCACATTGGTAAACTGTCGAGCCCTGCGAGGCCGTCCCAGCCACGTACGGGCCTGCCTCCAACCACCCCATTCACCTTACCCAGTGTCCGACATCCAGGGGAAGCCTCGGGATGACCGGACGTGGCTAGACGGTGAGGGAACCGGTCGCCCCATCGTCCGTTGGCCTCCGGGTCCCGCCACTGCCGCCGCTGCTGTCACGCCCCTCTGACGTCATCACCCTGCGCCTCGCAGGGCCGACAAACAGATGGAGTGAGGGGAAAAGGCCGGACGAGGCCCCCGTTCCAGCGTGGAATGACGGAGGGACGAGCAGCCGCTTGCCCCAGCAATGGCAGAGAAACGCCCAGCTGATTGCCCCAGCTGTGCGATAGAAGGGCGTGGACTGGGTTGCGGCCAGGTGTAGCAGGGCGGATGGTGGCTTGGGAGGCTTGTGGGGCGGGGCGGTGTTAACGAGGGTGGGGCTGGCGTGTTAACGAGGGTGGGGCTGGAGCGTTTGCTATGTAAGGCACTGGGAGCAGGTGTCTCCCAGTGCTGACTTTAACTCGAATGGAGTGAATAAACTACCATATGTCTAGCGTACCTGCTTGCTGGCTGGTTTGTGAAGCGCCAAGACAGGACGGTTTGATTCCAAATATGGAATTTTTACATTGCCTCTTCCAATGACTTTTGCTTTCTGGCCATTTGCCAAAGCTACAGCTTCCTGTGCTACTGGAACAAGCCTGCAAAATAATTCAGAGTCATTAACAATTGTTTGACTTGCCCCACTATCTATTAGCCACTTGTCTCTGTTGTTGCTATTGCAAACTTTTGCAACACCAAAATGTTCCTTTTGCAAATGAGTTTTCTTTGCTTGCATAAAGGTCCTGTTCTGCAAATTGTTCCTCTGCAAACAGTTCCTTTTCAGATGTGTGCTAGCTCTACAAATGTAGCAATTCTTTTCTTGCAAAACTCTCTGTCTGCAAAATCTCTCTTTTGTTGCAATTTGGTCCCATCTGCTGCTTGTTTCTACTCCTCCGGAGACTTGCAGTCTGGACCCCCTCCTCAGGAATTTCTCCTCCTCGTGGCTACTCCTGAAATTGTGCTTTTCTTCTTCATTAAGCAAACATGCCTTTAAAGCCTCAAAATTTAAGTCCTGTTCTTTGCACTCAAATATCGCAGAAACTGTGTCCCAGGTTTTATCTAAACTGTTCAACACCAATAAAACCTTCTGTGACTCAGGGAATTTAATCCCATGTTGTTCTAAGTCCAAAAATAAACTTTGCATTTTATTTAAATGCTGTTCCACAGATTCACCTGGTTGTAAACAGGCTCTGTAAAGTTTTCCCTCACCGTCTCACCCCTCGCGCAGGCCTGGCCCAGTAATATCTCCAGGGCCTACCTCGAGGATGGGGTGTGGAACCCCGAGAGGTGGCATGCAGCGGTCACCAACAAAAAAATATTTAAATTATTCAAATTAAGAGCTTTTTTACAGGGGTGTTTTAAGAAATTTTTAGGGGGAACCAGGGTGGGTGGGAGGGGGGAG
>NW_015387019.1:208658-213865 GCF_001527695.2 Protobothrops mucrosquamatus | reverse complement strand
AAATCAAAATTAAAAAAAAAAAAAAAAAAAAAATTGCACTATATTGCATGCAGAAACATTCATGTGCACAGCTCTCAACTTCAGCCAAATTTCCTTTGCAGTCTTTAGATTTGCAACATTTAGAAACTGTTCATCATCTAAATTCAAGATGAGATACGTCATTGCTTGATCATGGCTTTTCTGATCACCAGCTGCAAACACTTGTGGGGGATTTTCTACAATATACCACAGCTCTTTTGCTTTCAGCAAACATTCCATCTTCGCAGCCCATATAATGTAATTCTTTTGCCCTAAACGAGGCACAGAGCTTTCCTTAAATTCCATTGCAGCCATTCTGCTAATTCTGCCTTGTTCTTATACTTTTCTAAACACAGGCAATTTCTTCCAGCTTTAAATTACAATGCAGTCCTTAGTAAGCTCTGGGGCCATAACCTGTTAGAGAATTTTAATTTCTCTGTTGGTAAAAATAAATCAGAAGCTCTCACAGTGAACTGCATTTAGCTGATTCAAATAAACTCTTTATATTCATATAAAATTATTTGCAATACCATACATTCTTCTTTACAGCAACATAGCACAATGAATACTTCTTACAGCAGAGACAGACCTGAGACTGAAACTGAAACAAACAAAATCCAGCTTCTAACTCCAAACCTTTTGCACAGACTCAGTAGCACTTTACTCACATTGGCTGACTGAGCTACCACATGACTCTTCCTGCTCATGAATATTTCAACAGTTTCCAAGGGGTTTATTTAATACTGAATGTGATGCCCCTGTATCAATCAAAAAGGGTACTGTTTTCCTCTGACTTTGAACTTTACCAGGGGTGAAGAGGAAGAATTATCCATAAGGGCAGGGAGACAAAGGCCCCCAGCCCCTCACCCCCCCTTATATCTGGAGCATGGTTGTGGAACAGCACCCTATAGGACAGTTAGGAAGGGAACATAAAAGACATTCCCTGCTCCAGTGGCCAAATGTCACGCATATACAACACTGGTCCTGTCTTAGGGCAAAAGACTGCAGTGGGTGGTCTGGGGTGTGTGTGCCTGGAATCTGGGTGACATTGTCCCATTTCTCTCTTGAGGGGGCCCTACCACTCTTCGCCATCCTCTTCCGCAAGTCCGACTTTTTCCCCCTTCCACTAGGGGCACCTGTTGCAGAGCTTAAGCCAGCAAGACAATACTTTGTTTTTCATCCTTTTTAGCCCCCCAGTTATCACTTCTGGTCATGTCATGTAGGCTTTATAAACTCCTCCCAACAATTTTTCTATTGCCAGCTGAAGTCCCCTCCATCTTCTGTAATTCACACTTAACAACTGGGGCGCTCAAGGAAGTCACTGGGGCTTTCATCTGGCAACTGATGAAGATCATAAATTTTGCCCAAATGTTTCTGTTTAGGGAGGGCAGTCTGCAATGCAGTGACAATAATGTCTTGGAAACCTTTTAAGTTGCAGGATAAAGGACCTTCCTCCCTTTTTAGCAGCATTTCCTACCAGACGCTTTTCCTCTGTTGTTAAAAAGACATCCAGCATGGCTTGGAGGTCTGCCCAGTTAGTGGTATAAGTTCGAATAATGGACAGAACCAATTCAGAATATTTGTGTGGGGTTTCAGTGTAAGAATCCAGTTGGTCCTCCCATGCATAAAGGTTAGATGTGGAGAAGGGGGTATGAACCAGGACCTTATTAGTGTCCCCCCTTCCAATGGCTACCTGCCCTGTGAGGGAGTAGATCCCCTTATAGGGTGGTGGAGCAGAAGCTAAAGCAGGAAAAGGTGGTGCCGTGGAAGGTCACCACAACCCACAGTCTTTAAGCACCTGCTTATTCTTGTGTAAGGTCCAAAAAAGTGCATATTAAGCTTGCTGATCATGATCCATGCCTCTTTAAGCATAGTCTCCCATGGTTTCAAAAACTCCCAAATCTATGGATCCCCCTGTGGGCCAAACAGTGGGCATGTCCTGGTGACAGAGGGCATTGTACTTAATCAGAGTTTCAATTTCATATCCCGACGGGTTTTAAGCTTACCAAAGTTCCTTATGACACACTCAAGGGGGCTGAGGGCACATTCCTTCTTTTTATTCATTCTAACAGGTCTTCCTGGGGCTGAGCCCATGTGTCTAAGACACTCACATCACTTGCACAGCCTGTTGGGCCACAAGAGATGCACTGACCTTCGACTAAGATCAGTATCACACCTAGGCCTGGTCAACAGTGGGAAATATATATAAGGAGCAACCACAAACCACAGAGCAACCACAAGTTCAACACTCACAACCCGTTGGAGCACGAGACTACAAGATTAGCCCCCCTTGCTTTCTAAACATCCCCAGACATGGGGGAGGGTTCTAGGCGCGGCTAAGGCAAACCCTTCTGTCCAGCTCTGGTCAACGGTGGGAAATGATTCAAGGAAACAAGCACACTTTTACACATACACACACACACTCCCCTAGGCAAGCCTGTGCAATAAAGCAATGTGTATCTTTGTATCTTACCTTATCTTCAGCCCTCCTGAGTATGCAGGAACCAAGTAAAAGGCAACCAAAAAGAAGAAAAAAACTGGTTCCCGTTAAAAACTACAGTGAAGAGTCAAGAAGGGGGGCACCTCCAGGAAATCCGGAGCACGCTTGGTGCCTTCCCCTTTCCTGAGCCTCCCTAGGACCAAGCACCTCTCAAGCCTGGCTCGCCAAAAATGTGCAGGTTCTGAGGTTTTGCTTGTTAAAAAATACAGGAAACCAGAAGTTGCCTTTAAGCTTTACGTTTTTATTCAGCTGAACAAAGATGGGCTCCTCTAAAAGAGAGAAGCCCTGAATGACAAGAAATCCTTGTATTTATTCTTTCTGATTACATAAGCAATCCACCCAGAAAAGCTGACACACATAAGATAAAGATTTCACCCAGTAAGTCTGGCACACTATAGGTAAGAAGGGAGAAAGCAGAAGTAGCTAAAAATGTTCCCTTTTGGGGGTTTCCCTAAAGACATCATACGTTCCCGGGTGGGTTAGGACATTGGGTGTTTTCCTTGCTGTCCTTTCATGACCCTGTATCCATGACTCTGCAAGTGCCCAAAGACAGCAGGGCCATCTGCACATATTCACAATTGATACTTCCTATGCTGTCTCCTAATTCTGGGTTAACAGAAGGATAGTCCAGGGGTCAAGACTGCTCAGCTCTTTGACTCAACTGAACTTCCCAAAATTATACAGAGGGCCAAAGTCATTGCAGATTCTAGATACAGTGGATATAAAAAGTCTACCCACACCTGTTAAAATAGCAGGTTTTTGAGTTATAAAAAATCAGACCAAGACAAATCACTTCAGAATTCTTTCCACCTTTAATATAACATTAGCTGTATGATTCAGTTGAAAAACAAACTGAAGTCTTTGAGGGGGGAATAAAAAACGTACAATAACATGGTTGCATAAAACAGCACACCCTTAATACTTCGTTGAAGCACCTTTTGATTTTATGACAGCATTCAGTCATTTGGGGTAGGACCCTATCAGCATGGTACATCATGCCTTGGGAATCATTGTCCAGTCTTCCTTGCAAAAATGCACCAAATCTGTCAGATTGCGAGGGCATCTCTTGTGCATAGCCCTCTTCAGCCCACCCCACAGATTTTCAATTAGATTCAGGTGTCAGCTCTGGGCCATTCCAAAACTTTGATCATCTTCTGGTGAAGCCATTTTGTTGATTTGGAGGTACAGTATGCTTTGGGTCACTGTTATGTTGAAAGGTGAAATTCCTCTTCATCTGCAGCATTTTAGCAGAGGCCTGAATGTTTTGTGAAATTTGGAACTGTTCCTTCCTCCTTGACTAAAGTCCTAGTTCCAGCAGAAAAAAGCAGCCTCAAAGCATAATGCTACTGCCACCACCATGCTTCACTGTGGGTGTATGATATACTTTCAGTGATGTGCAGTGTTGTTTTTGCGCCATACTTTTTGGAATTATGGCTAAAAAGTTCAACCTTGGTCTCATCAGCCCACAACACGTTTTCCCACATGCTTTCATCAGACTTGATGTAGGTTTTTGCAAAACATATGTGGGCTTGGATGGTTTTCTTCATAAGAAAAGGCTTCCATGTTCTCACCCTACCTCACAGCCCAGACATATGAAGAATACAGGAGACTGTTGTCACATGTAATGCACAACCAGTTCTTGCCAGAACTTCCTGCAGCTCCTTTAATGTATGCCTCTTGGCAGCCTCTCAGACCAATTTTCTTCTTGTTTTTTCCATTAATTTTGGAGGGACATCCAGTTCTTGGTAATGTCACTGTTTGCCATATTTTCTCTACTTGTTAATGACTGTTTTCACTGTGTTCCATGAGAGATCCAATACCTGGAAAAAATTTGTACTCTTGATACTGATACCTTCCAACAATCAGATCCCTTTGATGCTTTATAAGCTCTTTGCAGACCATGGCTTTTACTGTAAGAGACAACTGAGTAAATGTCAGGAAAAAACCTACTACAACAGATGAACTTTATATGGGCTTGATTAGTCACTTTAATTGATGGCAGGTGTGCACTGAGTACTCTTTTCCCCCCATCAGTTTGCATGATTAACCTGAATAAAAATTAATTGTTAATTCTGAACACAGCCACATCCGTACTTATAAGAGGATGTGTACACTTATACGGCCACATTAATTTGTTATTTTTCTCCCTAAAAGATTTCAGTTTGTTTTTCAATTGAATTGTACAGCTGATATATTTTATTAAAAGTGGAAAGAATTCTGAAGTGATTTATTTTGGTCTGATTTTTGTTTACATCTCAAAAACCTGCCATTTTAACAGGGGTGTGTAGACTTTTTATATCCACTGTAAATGTATTATAGTCTACCATGGATCTCTCCTCATCACAAGCACCTATACACAACACACACAGCACCTTCTTGAGGTGTCCAATATTTTCTCCTTCCTTTTATAAATGTGCATGACAATTACTATTCTTCTTCAATATCAAACAATATCAAACACCCTCTGGAACGAACTACCCCCAGAGATCTGGGTGATTCCGGATCTCCCCTCCTTCCGCCGCGCCCTCAAGACATGGCTATTTCAGCTGGCAGGACTGGCCTAAGGGGTATTTTAAATTTGGTTTTTAAATAACTTTTAAAAAAAGGAAGAAAAGGCCCATATTAATATTTCTTTTTAATTACATTTTAAATTTTGTATATTGTATTGATTGTTTTGTTTTAAATTGGC
>NW_015387019.1:193533-206130 GCF_001527695.2 Protobothrops mucrosquamatus | reverse complement strand
AGCTTGCAGGACTGGCCTAGGGGAAAGTTTTTAATGGGGGTTTTAAAGTAATTTTAAATTAATTAGACCAATTATTAATATTTGTTTTTAATTATGTTTTAATCTGTAGTTTTGGGATTTGCATTTTTATCTGGTTGTTAGCCGCCCTGAGTCCGCAAGGAGAAGGGCGGGATATAAATATAAACAATAAATAAATAAAATAAATAAATAAATATTCTTGCTTTGACAAAATATGAAGAGGCAGCCACTCTCTGTATAAGCTGTGTGGTAGTTTTAGAGTTAAATTAGATGATGCTGGGAGGGGAGGAGAAAGAATGTGTGTGGGGATTAGTTAAGATAAAAACCCGCGGGCTACAGAACGGAAGGGAAACTTTGCCCTTCAAACTGATTGGAGAACATGATTTATGACTGCAAATTAGAGGGAATTATGCTTGAATATTATGTGCTCAGGGGAGGGGAATTCAGATCTTGGCATCCACCATGCTGTGCCAACACTTTGTTTCACGATTAAAGACTTTTTAGGATAAACAATGCTTGAAAGTTCTTTGAAGTGTTTTGTTAGTCGGAACCTTGACATCATGCCAAGATCTACTTTCTTTTCAAACTATCTGGAGTCCTGAACTCCAGCCGCTGTCTCTAGGCTTGAGAGAAGCTGGCAAAGATTCAGGAGAAAATTTCATCGTGGGAAAAGAGAACCTGCTTGAAGACGGTGACCCGGCAGCTCCTGATACCCCAGAGGAGGAAGCAACAGACAGCATGCTGTGGAAAGATGAGTTTTTGCAGATGGGGGCGGAACCCAAGCAGCTAGAAGAGCTGATCTGGCCGTCAGCCGGGGCCCAGCCCAGCGGAGACTCCAAATGCCTCGAGACTGCCTTGCCACCCTCAAAGACTTCAAAAGCAGACCGGTGGAGAGCTACCAAATCGTCTGCCACTGAAGGTTCAGGTGAGTCACTGGAAAGATTTGAAAAGCTAGAGATGAGAAGCAGAGATCAACTGCTGCTGAAAGGAGCCTACAGCCCCTCAACTGCAGATCAGACAGCCTTCCAGACCCTGTCTTCCCCTGCCAGGGCCTCCAGCCCTACAGAGAGAGGAAATCCCAGTCTGAGGCCTCTGCAGCAATGGGGAGTTTGGCATCCCCCGCAGGTGGATGCTCAGCAACCTCTGAGCTTACCACAGCTAATAGAGGCCTTGCAACAGCTTGGGGTGGTGCAGAAGCCAGGAGATCAGCAGCTGGTGGGAGGACGACCACAGCAAGGAGAATGGTCACTGCCCCTGAACGTACAGCAACCGCTGAGGGGCCTACAGCAGCAGGGGCCTTGGCCACAGCCCCTGAACGTGCAACCCCTGGGCATGCAGCAGCAGTCAGGATGGGACCAGCAGCAACTGGGGTTGCAACAGCCACAGTGGGGGGCCCAGCAGCCATTGATTGCTCCACCATTCAGACCAACCTTCAATGGGGACCCAGAAAAGCTGATTTTCTTCCTCAACCAAGTGCGCTCTCATTTGAACTGCTGGGCCTATCTCTACCCGGACCCAGGCGCTATGGTTGATGTGATTGCGTCCAGCCTAGAGGGAGAAGCATCCGAATGGCTGAACAATTTATATAATGAGCAAGCCCCCGAATTGGAGGACCCCCACCTCTTCCTCCTAGGGCTGAGAGAAAGATTTGAGGACCCATCCATTGGCCTCAAAGCAGGAGAACAAATCCACAAAATAAAAAAAGCCGGCAGGCCTGCCCTGAAGTACATATGAGAGTTTTGCAAGATAGCGATCGGATAGAGAAGTGGCCTGAGCAATCCCTAATCCATCACTTCATAGAGGGATTAGACGACCACCTCTCTCATGCCTGCATCTATCAAGCAGTACCTGATCAGCTGCAAGAATGGTACCAGACAGCGGTGAGGCTAGATGTTCAGCTCGCCCGCTATAAGAAGCCTCCCACACCTGAATCCGAGCCGAAGCCAGAGCAACCCGAACGGCAATCACCCCCACGAAAACCTCCAACTACTGCGATGGCTGAAAGACCCAGGCCACCTGCAGGCCCGTCAATTAAGTGTTTCCGGTGCAGACAGGAGGGACATTGAGCAGCAAACTGTCCAGTCCCTTACCCCCAACAACAGAGCAGACCGGGACCAGCAGCGAGAAAGAAACCTGCCCAGCGGCTAATGAGAGAAAAATCCAATCAGATCACGCAGGAACCTGTTGCCCAGGTCACATCCCGCACACAGGAGGACGCCGGGACTCTGGGTGGACCTGCCCCCGCTCTACCCTCCTTTGACAGCGACAATGAAGGAGAGAACGACCTGATGGTGAGTCGACAAATCCCGCCTTTTTCACTGCCTGTCAAGCTTATAATCCCTAAGTCAGGGGCACAAATAGACTTAAACATGCTAATCGATTCTGGATGCTCCCGGTGCATCATTAGCCTGCCATTTGCCATGAAAATGGGCCTACGGGCGAAACAGCTCTCCAAACCCGTGAGGTTTGAGCAAGCCGATGGCTCCCTGATGGGAGGGACTTTAGTCATGCAATTAACTGAACCCCTACGCCTAGAAATAGGTGAGCACTGGGAGTTTATTCGCTTCCTGGTGGCTCCAAAAATGAGTGAGGCTATGATCCTAGGATTAGCCTGGTTGGACAAATGGAAGCCATTTATCTGGTGGGAGAAAGGAATGAGAACTGTGAGACTACCTATAGGGCGTAAACCTCCCACTGATTCAACCGACATTGCAGGACACTTTAGGCCACCAAATGAGTGAGCGCACATGGCAACCTCACCACCACCAGGCGGGCCAATCATCCCCAGCGAGTACTGGGACCTGGCGGAAGCATTCAGTGAGAAAGAATGTGATACCCTGCCCCCTCACAGACCCAATGATTGTTCAATCGAACTGTTGCTGGGAGCCAAACTCCCACGACCGAGAATGTATACTATGTCCCCCCTCGAAATGGAGGAGATGCAACGATACGTGAATAAAAACCTAGCGAGGGGGTTCATTGAATGAGCCAAATCTACTGTGGGAGCTCCTGTGTTGTTCAAAGAAAAAAGAGATGGGTCTCTTCGTCTCTGCATAGACTATAAGGGACTCAACACTGTGAGTGTGGAAAATAAATACCCCCTCCCCCTCCTAAAGGACTTATTAACCCATCTGGCTAAGGGGAGTGTCTTCACTAAATTAGACCTGAGAGAGGCATATTACCGGGTGAGAATAAAGGAGGGAGATGAGTGGAAAACTGCCTTCAACTGCCCCATGGGGAGCTATCAATTCAAAGTCATGCCATTTGGACTACAGGGGCCCCCAGCCGTATTCATGCAGTTGATTAATGAGGTCCTACGTGATCATTTGTACAAAGGGGTTCTGGTGTATCTTGATGATATCCTGATATACAGCACGAATATGACTGATCACATAAAGCTGGTGAGAAAAGTGTTAAAGAAACTATTGAATGCCAAGCTTTATGTCAAATTGTCAAAATGTGAATTTCACCAGACCCGATTAGATTATCTTGGCTACAGAATTTCCAATGAGGGCGTAGAAATGGATCCAGCCAAAGTGAGAATTATGGCTTTTCCATCAAGCGGGATTGGCCTAGGGGGGGATTTTATAGGGATTTTAAAGGGATTTTATAATTTTTCTAATACAGGTTATTTAATATATATTTTAATTTGGCTTTTAGATATTTATTGTATAGCTCTGTTTTTACTTACCTGTAAGCCGCCCTGAGTCCCTCGGGAGAAGGGCGGGGTATAAATTAAAGTAATAAATAAAATAAATAAATAAATAAATTGAGTGGCAGCCCCCAAAGACTCGCAAACAACTTCAGAGCTTTTTAGGTTTTGCCCACTTCTATCATCAATTCATCCCCTCCTTTGCTGAGATTGCCCTACCCCTTACAGAACTACTCAAAACAGGCAAAGGAGGAGGAAAACCATGACTGGGCCAGCCACTTACATGGACTATGAGCTGTCAAACAGCTTTTGAGAATTTAAAAAGACTATTTGCTGCTGAACCGGTCCTAAAGCACCCCTGCCCAGGGGAGCCCTTCATAATTCAAGCTGACGCCAGCAACGTGGCAGTCGGAGCTGTATTACTGCAAAAGAACAAAAGTGGAGTCATGCAACCCTGCGCCTACACCTCCCAAAAATTCACTGAAGGCGAGAGGAGATGGGCAATCTGGGAGAAGGAGGCCTTCGCAATTAGGTGGGGCCTGTTAAACTGGCGACACTATCTAGAGGGGAGCAAGGTGCCTTATGAAGTATGGACAGATCACAAAAATCTAGAAGCACTGAAACTCCTCGCAAACTGTCCCCAAAGCAAGTGCGGTGGGCACAATACTTTAACCGTTTCAACTTCACTCTAAAATACATACCGGGAGGAAAAAACTTCTTAGCTGATGCGCTATCGAGATTGCCCCACTACAAAAACGAATGCGAAGAGGTTAACGAGGCAATTATCTCCAGTCCACAAACTGCTGCCCAACTCACGCCTCGCAGGGCCCCTAATCCTGATGACCCTGGGGCAAAGAAGATAAAACAAGAGCTCCTCACCGATCAATGGTTCAAAGACAATAAAACCTCCCTGACATGTATGGATGGTTTGGCTTACAAGGGGGGTAAACTGTATTTGCCTGAAGCCCTCTGTCTCAAGGCTCTAAAACACAGCCATGACGTAAAACAGGCTGGACACTTTGGATATCTAAAAACTCTACATCTCATTCGCTGGCAATTTTGGTGGCCAGGGCTAAAACGGGATGTGGAAAACTATGTCACGAGTTGCGCTGTATGCGCCACCATGAAAAGAATTCCAGGGAAAACCCACGGATTGCTGCAGCTGGTGACAGAACCTTCTCAACTGTGGGAAGAAATAGCTATGGACTTTATAGTAGACCTACCTGAAAGTAGAGGAAATACTGTCATCTGGACTGTGATAGACCTGTTTTCGAAGCAGGCACATTTCATCGCCTGCAAAGGACTCCCATCTGCCCAACGACTGACTAAATTGTTCCTGAAACATATCTACCGACTGCATGGCACCCCTAAGCGGATAATTTCGGACAGGGGGGTGCAGTTCACGGCGAGGTTTTGGAGGAACTTTCTCAAATTAATTGGATCATCTCAAGGTCTATCGTCTACTTTCCATCCGTCTACTAATGGGGCCATGGAATCCGCTAACAAGATGGTGGAGCAATATCTCAGATGTTATGTTTCATACCAACAAACAAACTGGACCAACCTCCTCCCTTTCGCAGAGGTGGCTTACAATAATTCTGTTCACAGCAGCACTGGCTACATGCCTTTCAGAGTAGCCACAGGAAAAGAATTCAACCCAATACCTGAATACCCTCAGGTGCCCTCTGCCTCCCAGACACTTGATCAATGGGTGAGGGGGGGGAAGAAGTTTGGAGAAACACGAAGACTGCTTTAAAAAAGATTTCCAAGACCTATAAAAAGCAGGCTGATAAAAAGAGGGCTCCCCAAAGAACATTCCAAGTTGGGGAAAAGGTTTATCTGTCAACTAAATATTTACGCCTTAAATTACCCAGTAAGAAATTAGGACCGAAATTCTTGGGGCCTTTCCCCATCATAAGGATCATCAACCCAGTCACAGTAGAATTAAAACTCCCTAGGCTTTTAGGGAGAATTCACCGTGTCTTCCATTGCAGCTTGTTAAAACCTTATCTGGGCTCCACTTTAAGACCTCCCCCTAACAAGGCACCCAGGCCCCTTGTAGTAGCGGGTCAGACTCACTATGAAGTGAAATGTATTCTTGACTCTAGAATTTTTAAAGGGAAATTGCAGTACCTAGTACAATGGAAGGGGTACTTGTTGTCCGAAGCCATTTGGGTGAAGTCTAGCAATGTGAAAGCTGACAGACTCATTAAAAGGTTTTAGAAGAAACACCCCAACAAACCGAGAGATAGTCCCTAACATATGCTTTGTTTACATACAGGATCTATCCTTTTTGTAAGGGGGGCCGGATGTCAACGCTGCTATCATTGGATGTTCTTGCTTTGACAAAATATGAAGAGGCAGCCACTCTCTGTATAAGCTGTGTGGTACGTTTAGAGTTAAATTAGATGATGCTGGGAGGGGAGGAGAAAGAATGTATGTGGGGATTAGTTAAGATAAGAAACCGTGGGCTACAGAACGGAAGGGAAACTTTGCCCTTCAAACTGATTGGAGAACATGATTTATGACTGCAAATTAGAGGAGGGAATTATGCTTGAATATTATGTGCTCAGGGGAGGGGAATTCAGATCTTGGCATCCACCATGCTGTGCCGACACTTTGTTTCACGATTAAAGACTTTTTAGGATAAACAATGCCTGAAAGTGTTTTGTTAGTCAGAACCTTGACACAAACAACTTTTATTGAAAGACATATGTTTTCATAGCTGCATCTCACTTCATCAGATGCATATAATGTAGAATTTCAATTGGGGTGGGGTGCAGTGAGGGGAAAGGAAGGGGAAGATAGATTGGCTATGCAGATGTAGGTTATATGTAAGATAGATGGCAAGTTCTTTGTAAATTAGGAATTGTGTTAAAAGCCCATTGTTTGCTGAGACCTCCTGTAATTGCCTTTTGTAAGTTCAGCAATTTCTCACTCAATGATACAGGTAGTCCTTGACTTATGACCATTTGTTTAGTGACTGTTTGATGTTGTGATGGTGCTGAAAAAAAGGAACTTATGACCAGTCCTTGTACTTTGACCATCACTGCATCCCCATGGTCACATATTCAAAATTTGGGTGCTTACCAACATATGAAGAATGGTTGCAGGAATTGGGTATGTCTACTTTAATAAAAAGGACTGGGGTGACATGATAGCAATATTAATACCACTTTATAATGCCTTGGTAAGGCCACACTTGGAATACTGCATGCAGTTTTGGTCACCACGATGTAAAAAATATGTTGAGACTCTAGAGGGAGTACAGAGAAGAGCAACAAAGATGATCAGGGGACTGGAGGCTAAAACATATAAAGAATGGTTGCTGGAATTGGGTATGTCTAGTTCAGGGGTCTGCAACCTTAAACACTCAAAGAGCCACTTGGACCCGTTTCCCAGAGAAAAGAAAACACTGGGAGCCGCAAAACATGCGGGTGCATGCGTGCGCATACAAGGGCGGGAAGCTTGATTGAAGAGTTTAATTAAAAAGAAATAGAGGCTGCTGTGCATGAGTTCTCTCTCTCTCTCTCTCTCTCTCTCTCTCTTTCCTCTCTCTCTCTCCCTCTCTCTCTCGGTCTCTTTCCTCTCCCTCTCTCTCTATTTCTCTCCCTCTTTCCCTCTTTCTCTCTCTCTCTCTTTCCTCTCTCTCTCCCTCTCTTTTCTCTCTCTCTTCCTCTCTCTTTGTCTCTTTCCCTCTCTCTCTTTCCTCTCCCTCTCTCTCTCCCCCTCTCTCTTTCTCTCTCTCTCCTTCTCTCTTTCTCTCCCTCTCCCTCTCTCTTTCTCTCCCTCCCTCTCTTTCTCTCTCCCCCTCTCTTTTTTTCTCTCTCTCTCTTTCTCTCTCTCTCTCTTTCTCTCTCTCCCCCCTCTCTCCCTCTTTCCGATCTTCTGCTCACCTGGCAAGCTGACTTCAAGCTGTTCTTCAACAAGCTGACACAGATTCTTATTGGGCTGGCTCTCTCCTCCCCTTCCTTCTTCCTACTTCCTGCTTCCTGCAGAGACGCAACCAAGGCAGGAGCCCCGCCCAATAAGCTTCTCAGCTTGTCGGAGGTGAGGCCACTCTCTTTTTTACAGAGAGAGAGAGAGAGAGAGAGAGAGAGAGAGAGAGAGAGAGAGAAGGGAAGGGAAGTGCAAGTGCCTCTCTCTGTCTCTGTCTCTCTCTCTTCAAATGGCAGAGGAGGCTGGGAGCCACAGGGGAAGGCTCAAAGAGCGGCATGCGACTCCGGAGCCGCAGGTTGCCGACCCGTGGTCTAGTTTAATGAAAAGAAGGGCTGGGGGTGACATGATAGCAGTGTTCCAATATCTCAGGGGTTGCCACAAAAAAGAGGGAGTCAAGCTATTCTCCAAAGCACCTGAAGGCAGGACAAGAAGCAATGGATGGAAACTAATCAAAGAGAGAAGCAACCTAGAACTAAGAAGAAATTTCCTGACAGTTAGAACAATTAATCAGTGGAACAACCTGCCTCCAGAAGTTGTGAATGCTCCAACACTGTAAGTTTTTAAGAAGAGACTGGACAACCATTTGTCTGAAATGGTATAGGGTTTCCTGCCTGAGCAGAGAGTTGGATTAGAAGACCTCCAAGGTCCCTTCCAACCGGTGGTGGGATTCAGCCAGTTTGCACCAGTTTGGCAGAACCGGTAGCTAATTTTTTGTTGCCCAGGCCCAGAATGGACGTCCAGAAACGGCATCTACACAGAGAACTAAGAAGAAATTGGACAAACATTTGTCTGAAATGGTATAGGGTTTCCTGCCTGAGTAGGGGGTTGGACCAGAAGACCTCCAAGGTCCCTTCCAACTCTGTTTTCTATTCCATTCCATTCCAACTCTGTTATTCAGATGAATGACTCTTAACCAGTGCGGTTTAAGCTAGTTTCCTGCTTCACACGCACAACACATTCTGCTAGGACATGGGTGTCAAACTCGCTGCATCACGTGATGTGTCGTGATGTATTGTGACTTTTTTTGCATTGCCAGAGCTGGGGTGGGCGCGGCATCTGCATGATGCAACTGGCCCATGGGTGGTAGTTTGACACCCCTGTGCTAGGAGGTGAAAAACTACACCTCGCTTTTACCTGAAAATAACAATAGCAACTGACACAGATGTTTTTACCTACAGCTTCTTTCATGTCAGTATTTGCAAATCCATGCTTCCCCTTCCTTCTAAATTTAGCAAATTTAAGATCTGTGGATTTCAACTCCTGAAGTATTGAAATACATGACTGGCTGGGGAATACTGGGAATTGAAGTCCACACATTTTAAAGTTGCTAAGTTTGAAAAACACTGCTTTAAACCATAAGCCAACTTTTTCCCTTTCTGTATCTTTCTCACCTTCCAGAATTGGTTTAGATATGTATACTTTTGTTAAGGTTTTAAGGCAGGCAAATTCTAGCCACTTTAGGAATAAATATGAATGACTTTGCTTTCTCTCATTGGACATTATGGACATTTGCAACAAGAAAATCCATGAATAGATTTTTCCTAAACATCATAGAATGTTGTGAAATCCAGCAGCAGCAGAAATTCTGGAGAGCAAATCTGCTATATTCAGGCTGAAAGAAACAACATTACCACCTGGGGAGATTAGAAAAGGAAAGACTGGTGGTTCTTCTCTATAACTGTGAGAAGGCAAAAATCTCATGCCAGCCTTGCCACCCAGACCACTCATCAAACCCTGACCACCCCTGTCCTGTCAGTGAACCCCAAGCAATAAAACAAAGGATCACTTAAGCTTTTCTGCCCATATTGACACTTGGGCTGAACTGACTAAATGCATCTTCCATTTGGACACTGGCAGGTATCAGCAACTCAAAACCATAAGAAATCCCCTCAGGATATGGAACTCTTTTACACACACAATAAAGGTTCCCCAGACCCAGACCCATCACCCAAGATCAACATTTGGACTCAAAGAGGTGAAGATTATCTCACCCCACAGGGTGAGAAAAGTGCATTTCCTCCCTACTGGGCTTGCATCACACATACACAAAGCAAACCAGGTTCGCATTCTTTCTAAAACAAAGACCAGCATAACTTATGTCTGTAAGTCCAGGCTCAGTTATGGTTGTAAGTCAAGGTCTACCTGTACTTTGATAATTTTTCCTTAAAATAAATATTTCAATAGTAAATGTGATATGAATTTTGTAGTTCACATTTGATCTGGAAAAAATAATGTGACCAGTTGTTAAAAAATTGTTTGAAGAATAGAAATCTGCAGGAAAGCTTGTCAGGTCACACAAACAAGCTGTTATGACCCAGGTTGCCTAGGCAGAGGCAGGCATTGATAGAGTCCTTTATTGCTCTGTTAAGTACCACAACAAATGGCCCTACAATGGCTGGTAAGGCTCCACCCCACACGTCCCTGAAAGCAGCCACCCTCAGTCCCACAAACAAAATCTAGTCAACAAACAAAACCAATTTGCAAAGGCAGAGAGGAAGTCCAAAGAGAAGGTGCAAGGTCCAGGGTCAAGGTCCAAAGGGCAAGGCAAGTCCACAGGGTAAGGCAAGTCCACAAGGCAAAAGGCAGTCCACAAGGCAAAGGCAAGGCACAGGCAGAAACACGAGCCAAGGATGAGTTTTTCCAAAGCTGGGGGAGCATAAGCCAAAACAAACAATTGTTCCTGACAAAGACAAACTCCCCCGGCTTCTCCTTAAGTCAACCCACACCAGGTTTTCCTTGTGAGGAGGGGCGGCGCGACCTTTTCCCAAGCAGCCTCGCAGCCTTCCTTTGAGCTTGCCTCTGCTCTACTCTCTCTGCCCTTGGATCAGTGGGGGAGGCAGCTGTTCCTCATCAGAGAGGATCTGCTGCCTCTCAGCACCACTGCCTGTCTGCAGCCAATCCTCCCCTGTGTCTGTGAGGGCAGGCAGCTCCCCATCCAGTTGACCACCTTCCCCAACACCTGAGGGGCCTGGAACAGCATTGTCCTCAGCCCCTGGCCTCTCCAAACATTCCAAGGGAGATGTGCCATCCTTGTGGGATGGTTCCAGTTCCAACTCCTCCTCCTCTGAACTGGGATCCAATGGGGCCATGACACAAGCATCATCAAGTTACTGTAATATGCATGCAGAGCTACAGGGTCAAATGAAAAACAAGCTCTAGCATGTTATGAAGTGAAAGATTCTTACCAGGGTGAAGAACAATTGCAAACAGATGGCAGTACCAACATACTAGAAGTGCTGAAGTGGTCTTTAATATTTATTCTTTCACTTCACTTGGTAAAAAGTTGCTCTGAGAAAATATTGTGTTGCTATTGTTTGGAAAACAGAAGCCTACAATGAGTACTCATCAGTGTCCTTTAAGCAACATGGCATGATAGAATTTTTGACTGCCAATGGAGTCCCTTCAACTGAATGTCATGGTTCCGACAGACAGAGATGAATAAAGCAGAACTCCGAGGCTTGCAAATTACTCAAAGAACATGTTTATTAGTTACAAAGTATCAGCACGGTCAAAAGTGAAACCAAGTCTGGATACACAAGTAACAATTCCCCAATACAAAGTTAAAAGTCCAACTCATAAAACTATGCAAGCAACTACGTTCCCCAATGTAATATTTGGCAGGCTTTTTACATTACACCCAGCCTGCAGTCTCTGGAGCAGCCAATGATCTTGGTTCCCATGGGATAAAAGATTATTTTGACTAATGATGAACCTGGGCAACCCCCCTCCCTCCACTCTATGTGGCAACCTAGAATGAGAAGAAAATTGGCTGTAGCCATGCTCATTTGTAGAGTTTACAGTCACCCCCCTCAAAGAAAGAGTCTCCAGTAGGGAAAACAAAAAGCAGATAAGTATTTCCTCGAGGCTTGTGAGTATATTTATTGTAGAACTTTTTAATTAATCTGTCTGCTTTCACATTGGTACATTTTACCCATGTAGCTTCTGACAGGGGATAATTTTTCCACTGAACGAGGTACTGTAACTTTCCCTTGTACAACCTGGAATCAAGAATTTGTTTTATTTCATAATGGGTCTCCCCCTCCACCACTATTGGACCCGGCGGCTTCTTTGGAACAGGTCTTAAATAGGATTCTGACATAGGTTTCAATAGACTACAATGAAACACAGGGTGAACTTTTCCCAACAATTGCAGAAGTTTCAATTCCACTGTAACAGGGTTTATGATCTTAGTGATGGGAAAAGGACCAAGGAACCTTGGCCCCAATTTTTTGCTGGGCATCTTTAATGTCAAATATTTTGTTCAAAGATAAACCAATTGCCCCACATAAGACTTTGGAGGGGAGCATCATTTATCTGCCTGCTCCTTGTAAACCTTAGCAGCCTTTGTCAATGCCTTCTTCACATTCACCCAACCCCCCTGGAAGGATGTCACCCATTGATCCAAAGTCTGGAAAGTAGGAGGCTCCTGGGGGTACTCAGGCATGGGCACAAAATCTTGACCTGTTAGTATTTTAAACAGGGTGAGTCTAGTGCTACTGTGCACAGTATTGTTGTAGGCTACCTCTGCAAAAGGCAGGAGGTCAGCCCAATTAGTCTGCTGGTAATTTACATAACATCTGAGGTACTGTTCCACCTTTGCATTAGCTTTTTCAGCAGCTCCATTAGTACTTGGATGAAAAGCCGAGGAAAGCCCCTGGGTTGACCCAATCAGTTTGACAAACTCCCTCCAGAACCTAGCAGTAAACTGGACCCCTCTGTCAGAAATAATTCTTTTCGAGGCTCCATGGAGCTGATATATGTGTTTCAAAAACATCCTGGTTACCTTCTATGCCAGGGGTGTCCAAACTTTTTTCAAAGAGGGCCAGATTGGATGAAGTGAACGTGCTGGAGGGCCGAACATTTTTCCGAACATTCTTTGAACCATTACAATTAAATGCAAATGAATTATTTTATGCCTCTTTCCTCTCCCTCTTTCCTCTTTCTCTCTCTCTCTCTCTCTCTCTTTCTCTCTCTCTCTCTTTCTCTCT
>NW_015387019.1:176749-191378 GCF_001527695.2 Protobothrops mucrosquamatus | reverse complement strand
AACTGCTGCGCAACCACACTCTCAACAACCTTCGCCACAAAGCGAAGGTTGGAGACCGGGCGATAATTGGCCAATACATCTGGGTCCAGGGAGGGCTTCTTAAGGAGGGGCCTCACCACCGCCTCCTTTAAGGCCGTGGGGAAGGCACCCTCCCCTAAAGAAGCGTTTACAATTCCCTGGAGCCAGGCTCGTGTACCCTTCCCTTGCTCTCGGGTAACTCCACTATAAAATCCATGGCTATTTCCTCCCAAGGCTGGGAAGGATCAGCAACTTGTTGCAGCAATCCTGGGGGCCTCCCAGGACATCTTTTCATGGCAGCACAGGTGGCACAGCTCTTAACATAACTTTCAATGTCTTTTTTCATCCCTGGCCACCAGAATTGCCTCCGTACCAAATGCAATGTTTTCAAAAATCCAAAGTGACCCGCCTGCTTAGCATCATGACTCCACTGAAGTGCTTGGAGTCTGAGATCACCTGGGAGGTATAATTTAGAGCCCTTCCAGGCTAGCGCCCCACTCAGGGTTAAAAGAGATTTATTGTCTTTGAACCAGGCATCAGTCTCTAATTTCTCCTTTAGCTCTTTTAGTAAGAGATTGTCAGGACTGGCAGGTGGTCTTTGTGTTTGCAATCTGGTTGTTATTTGAGAAGCGGATTGCAGCAGAGGAATAATGGAGTTAATTACCTCCTCTTGGTGGCTCTTGAACTGAGGCATTCTAGACAAGGCGTCAGCCAAAAAATGCTTACCCCCTGGAAAGTATTTTAAGGTGAAATTAAAATGGTTGAAGTACTGAGCCCATTGAACTTGCTTTGGAGATAATTTATGGGGAGAGGTTTCAGAGCCTCCAAATTCTTGTGATCAGTCCACACCTCAAAAAGTAATCCCCCCCCCTTCCAAGAAATGATGCAACATTAGCAATGCCCAACGAACTGCAAAAGCCTCTTTCTCCCAAACTGCCCACCTCCTCTTGGTGTCAGTTAACTTTCGGGAAGTGTAAGCACAGGGTTGTAATTCCCCCTTGTGTTTTTTTTTTTTGTAAGAGAACAGCACCCACAGCCACATCACTCACATTGGCTTGAATAACGAACTGCTTTTTGGGGTCAGGGTGCTTAAGGACTGGTTCAGCTTCAAAGAGTCTCTTTAGTTTCTCCAACACAGCCTGGCACTCTTAACAACCACTGCAATGGCTGACAAGGTCGGGTTCCCCCCCCCTTTCCCCATTTTGAATAAATCAGTGATTGGCATAGCTCTCTTTGTGAAAGAGGGAATAAACTGACGGTAAAAGTTGGCAAAACCCAAAAAGCTTTGAAGCTGCTTACGGGTGCGTGGGGGTTGCGATTCTAGCACTGCTTTTACTTTGGCAGGGACCATTTCTTTCCCCTCATTTGAAATTCGATACCCCAGATGATCAAAATATGTATGGTGAATGAAGTACTGAGAAAAGTGAGAGATGAGCCATTACAATATAAAAATAAAGAAATTGTGATTTTAAAGCAGATACCGAAGAGAGTAAGAGATACTCGAAGACACTACCATTTCTTAACTACAAAGCTGATTGCAAAAGGCATAAACTTTGGATGGTTAATGCCGGAAGGCATCTTAATAAGCTGGAATAATACAAGGTACCGATTGGATTCAATTTGGAAGGCGGAGGACTTTGAAGCAAGAAATCGAGCAATTCTAGATGAAGGAGTGTATCAACGACAAGAGGAGAGCAAGGAACAAAAGCAAATGGAAGAGACAGCTGAAGGAACTACTATACAAGCAGGAGAACAGAAAGAGAAAGACGAACAAGAGGGTGAAGGTAAAGAAATGGCCAGAGAACAGAGGATTACGAGAGCGACTAGACCTAAATATAAATAATGGAAATGGAAATGGAGAAAGAAAATGGAATCTTTTCAGTGAATGTAAATGGACTAAATTCTCCATCAAAAAGTAACAAAATGTTCAGGAAACTAAAGAAATTGAATACAGATATAATTTGTTTGCAAGAGACACATATAAAAAAACAACACCATAAATTATTGGAACATCCAAAAATTGGGAAACTTTACTATGCATCAGCACATCAGAAAAAAAGAGGTGTTGCTGTATATATTAAAGAGACAATAAATTCTAAAATGCTGTATTCAGATGAAGGAGGAAGAATTGTAATGGTACAAATATATTTACATCAAAAACAAATATTGTTAGTAGCAATCTATGCACCCAATAATAACCAAGAAGAATTCTATCAAAGCCTACACAGAAAAATAATGGAAATGGAGTATCAAAATATCTGTCTGGTAGGAGACTTTAATGCGATAGTAGATGGAATAAGTGACTATAAAAGCAGCAAAACAGGGAAAACTGGAAGAAGAAGACTGTGTAGGACATTTTTTGAGATGACAGACAAAATTGGAATACAAAATGTCTGGAGGGAAATTAATCCAGAAAAACTACAATATACTTTTTATTCAAACAGCCAAAAATCCTGGTCAAGAATCGACATGATTTGGATGACACCTGAATTGAGGATAAATATACAGGAAATTGAGATAAAAATAGGTACATGGGCAGATCATAATCCATTAAAAGTGATATGGAAAGGAACACAAAAAGATCAAGATGGACTTTAAATCAATCTATATTAAAAGAAAAAGAATTTATAGAACTAGCAAGAAAAGAAATGGAGTTCTTCTTTAAAGAAAATAAAGAGGAAGACACAACATTACAAAATGTATGGGATACAGCTAAAGCATATTTTAGAGGTATAGCTATAACATATACGGCAAAGAAAAATAAATAGAGAAGACAGCAATACGTATTATTAAAAGAAAAATTTGGAAAATTAGAATCAGAACTACAGAAAAATCCGCAGAAAAAGACTTTGAAAAGAGAAATGGAAATTATAAAACATAAACTAAATTTGTTGGACTCAGAAAAAGTGGCAGAGCAGATAAAGAGAGCAAAACAGATTTTTTTTTTGAAAATGCAAACAAACCAGGAAGATGGTTAGCTTACTGTGGGGAAAAACACACGTGCAGCAAACTGCCGTGCTTCCCCCCCCCCCCACAAACCTCATAACCTTTTGATACTCTTTGTCCCAGTGAAGCAGCCAGAAGGTCATACCCTTTTGACTTAATGCCTCACCTACCTAAACAGATAATATGCTTAGTTCCTTCTCTTATCTTTTCCTGCCTTTGTTAGTTCCTTCTCCTGTTTGCTGTTTACCTGGTCTTTGATCATGTAATGTGTTACTAGGAAATAGTTGCTTATATGAAGACATTTCCCAATGAAGAAACCTTTGTCAGCATCTAATGGTTAAGCTGGTGTATGTAACAAGTATATAAAAAGCAATAAACTCAGAGTTTGTCAAGCTGTGTCCTGCAGCTTCAAACCTCTGCTCAAGACATGCCTGCGTCTTGGTCTTAGCGTCTTACCTATGGCGTCTGAACTGGGACAGCCCCCCCCTTCCGAGGAAGCAACAGCCAACATACTTACCAGCGTCTGGAACAGACCTCTAAGTGCACTTTTGTCCTATGGGACCCCTCAGTGGTAAGTATAGGGTAGCAATCTATCTCAGCACCAGCAGAAACATGTACAGGAACTCAGATTCCTGTTACACAAATCAGGCGTGAAAGCGCCTGAGGCAGACATAAGGAAGCTGGTGGAGGAGGTAGGGAAACATTGCCCTTGATATCCTAAGCGCTGGACGCTTAGGTTACGAGATTGGGAAAAGATAGGGTATACTTTACATCTTGAATCTCGGGCTCCAGTACAGGTATTACATCGATGGCATCAGTGCCATCAAGCAGTGGAAAAATTTGGCTCAGATGCTTCAGCAGGGCAACAATTAACTACAAGCCTCCCACCTGATTAGGATCAAAGTAAAAAGTGTGCCTCTGAAAGCATCTTTAATTGGATCTTCAGCTCCTTCTGAAGAGGCTAATTCTTTTGCCTCCTTACGGCCATCATACACCCCCATAAGGAAAATATTAGAGGAACAATCTTGAAGTAGAAAATAATAATAATAATAATAATAATAATAATAATAATAATAATAATAATAATAATAATAATAATAATAATAATAATAATAATAATAATAATAATAATAATAATAATAATAATAATAATAATAATAATAATAATATATGGGGAATCGTCAGAGGAATTTAAAGAAACAAATTAAATCAAAATGTACTCCTCTGCAATGTGTTTTGAACAATTGGGATGTTTTGAAACGTCAAGTAGCTGTTAAGTTTAACCCTGTCAGACAATGTCTGATGGTGCTTTGTGTTGATATGTAGAAGTACAAATAATCTTTAACAAGACAACATTGAAAAACTTTGTAAACCTCCGGTTGGCTAGTTTATCTGATAACAACTAAAACCACGGAAGAAAAGAAAAAGAAAATTCAAAGAACTGAAAGCAAGTTTTTTTTCTTCTTTCCTCTTTAATCTGGCTCTATTCAATTCCCCTTTCTCAAAGGTGAGGAGAGGAGGCTGCTACTTTCCCCTCCCCCTTTCACACCTTCAATATTCCTTTTAGTCTTTCCCCACTGTCTTTTGAAGTTGCTGGGATAAATTGGAAGTAACCATAAATGTTCTCCTCCTCTTGAATAAAAAGGGGAGGCCTTTTTTAACCTCAAACCCCAAATTGATGTGTGTGTGTTTTGTTTATGTATATGTGTATATGTGTGGCCACCCAGAACATTACGCTTGGGCTTGGAATGGTGAGAAAAATAGGAGATGGTTAAAGGGCCCTATAAAAACCACATGTTTGGTTGGAATCATCTCATGATTTTTCTTGCTTCTTGCAGGACAAGCCATATGTCTAAATAAATGTTGTTTTAATAGTATTTGTGTATATATGTTTGTCTGTGTTGTTCTGTGTTATTTCCAAGACTTGGAAGAGGGTCAAAACCCTCTCTGATAACATCACACAAAAAGGCCTTATTTAAAAATAAATGTTTTGCCTGGAGAAAGTATGAAATGAAATATTTCTATGTGAAATTGTTTATGCAAGCAGTTAGAATGGAAGTGAATGAGTTAATTTGCTGAGACCAAAGTGTGTGTGTTAGCCCTCAAACCCCATCCTCCACCCACTCCCTCCCAGGCTGTGAAAGAAATAGTAAACTGCAGATTTTATTGTTGTAAAAGTAAATTGAAAAGCAATAGTAAGTGTTTGCATGAGAAGAGACCCATGGAGAATGTGTGAGAGAATTTATGGAAAATGCATGTGAAGGAGAGAAAACTATTTTTAGTGGTGAGAAGTTTGTAAAAAAAAATTTCCTGTCTCTTTCGTTTTTCCACTGGCTGTAGTGCTTTAAGAGCAAGAGAGACAGAAAGAAGAGGGGTGTGTGTGTTCGTTTTAAACTTTTTTTTTCTCTGCTTAGAATTCCGGTTTGAGAATGGAGATGAAATTAAATGCCCACCCTTGTAGTTTCAGATTACAAATTTTTTCCTCGAAAGAGGAGACAGTAATTGTTGGGTAATTTAGTTTAAATTGTTTAGTTAGACCTATATATCCATCAACCAAAAGAAATGACTCTGAATTGTTTTGCTTAGATTTGTAAATGTTTAACATACTTAATGGAAATTTGTTTCCTTCTGAATGGTATTTGATTAACTTGGAATTTAACTTACTGACCAAAGGAAAATAACCTGGATGTCAAGCCCTGCAGGGCTTGCCATCCACTGGTGGGGGGTTGGGGCACAATGCACAGCACCGATACGACGCCGCGGCCGCCCAGCTCCTCGCCGGCAGCACCCCAGCCTGCGCCACGGAACAGTGGAGCTCAAGGTACGGCCCTCCCCCCTCCCTTCCATTCCCTGTGCTGCTGTCTGCCATGCCCAGGGCGGGACGAGCCTGGCCGTCGCAGCCAAACGCAGGGAGAAAGCCGGGAGCGCCGAGCGAGGGGGGGGAGTGCCGGACGCTACCCGACAAGGCCAGAGGAGCTGGGAAAGCTGGGGGAGAGCTACAAACTGCTGGCAACCGGCCGGGACTGCTGGGGCCAGCCAGAGGAAGCCGTGGCGAGACGGAGAACGCTGCGGGCCCCAGGAGAACGGCGGAGCATGGCAGCACACACCGGCAGGCCAGCACGAGCTGCAAGGGAGTCCCAGCAGTCAGGCAAGGACTGGCACTGACCTGGGGCTCCATGGGACAAAGCACTTTCAAGGAAAGAGGCTGGACGATGCAGCACACGAGCGGCAAGACAGAGAAACGCCAAGGCACAGCTGACTCCTGGGAGGGGCGTGGCTGAACTGCCGGGACAGATATAACCATGGGGCGGATGGTGGCTTGCGGCTGGGGGTGGGGTAACAGGGCGTGGCACATCTATATACAGCACTGGGAGCAGACCACTCCCAGTGCTAACTTTGTTTGGGCTAGGCATTAAACCTACCTGTGAATGCACCACGTTCCTGCGTTCCGACTCTTCTTTCTTTTTTTCGGATGCCATCGGACGTTTGTGACAGTAAGTTAGCACTCCCTTATTCCGTTGCTCCTTGGCCTTTCCCTTGGTTCGAGGGGATGGCAGAGGGCAAGCAAGACACTCCTCAGGGAACGGAGGAGGATGCTCCGGCTGGAGCCACGGGCCCTGCACCCGTCACAGAGGCCTTGGAGGTACAGCCAGCGGTCAGGCCGAAGGTGACACGGGCCACAGCGCCTTTGGGTGAGGCCCAGGAGGCTACAGCTTCAGGCGGCACGGGGGAGTGGTGGCAAAGTCCTGCGTTGACCAACTTGGAGACGGGACAAGCACGCACCCCGGGTGCCAGGCCTTCACTTATGGAATGGAGAGAACGGCGGGTCATGGGAGATGACGAGGCTGAATGGAGCTACTCGACTGCACCGGGCCAGTACACAATGGACGTGCTTTGGGACCAGTTTGGCGAGGCCGGGTACCAGGGTCCGTCATCATGGCAACGGGTGGACGGGACGTCAGGACGGTCGGAGTCGACTCGCTTTTGATTAAGCAGCCCACGACTTAGATTGACGCCAGCAGAAAGCGCTCCAGTAGCTGGAGGCCCCGGGGTGCCAGCTCCGCAACCCCAGTCCGGCTGGCAAGGTGGGTCAGGGGCCGGGGTTGCCTGGGATGCACCCCCAAGAGGAACACCAGGGCCCCAGGGGCCTGGTCTCGGGACTCACAGCTTGTCAGTCCCTGCTGCTGCAGCTCCGGGCGTCGTTCAACCCACAGGCCCATGGGGACCAGGAACTGTCTGGGGCCCACCACCCATCCCTGTCGCGTTTGACGGCAACCCTGATCTGTTGGCTATGTTTATGAGCCATGCGATCAGTCACCTGGACCGGTACGCCCACCTGTACCCGTCCCAATGAGCGATGGTGGTGGCGATCACCGCGGGGTTGCAAGGGGAGGCAGCGGCTTGGGCAGCCGACCTTTACAGCGACCACGCCCAGGAGCTGGGCAACGCGGGCCTGTTCCTCGAAGCTCTGCATGCCCGGTTCGAGGACACAGCGTGTCTCCAGCGCGCAGAAGTGGAGCTCCTGACGCTGAAGCAGTGGGGCAGGGCCGCAGCTGACTATGTCAGGGACTTCCGGCGGTTGGCGGGCCGGCTAAGCTCTTTGTGGCCAGAACGCTTGTTGGTCCACCATTTCCGGGCCGGCCTGGACCACGAGTTACGCCAAGCCTGTGTGTACAGAGGCATGCCTAACCGGCTCCGGGACTGGTGTAAGGTGGCTGTGGAGTTGGACACCAGCTTGAGGCAATGCCAAAAAGGGGGAGGAGCTACCGGTCGACCGCCGCGACTGTTGGTGAGACAGAGAGAGGGCGGTCAACAGGCCGTCTAGTCAAAACCTCCGATCCTGTCTGGAGGGCCCTCCTTCTGCTGCTTCCAGTGCAACCAGCCGGGCCATCGGGCGGCTGAGTGTCCAGCCCCCACCCCGCGAGGACCTCCCGCAGTCGGACGGGCCACGCCGACCCCAAAGAGGGGACCCGAGAAATCAAGAGCAGCAAAGCAGCCGTCAACCCCCACGACCCGAGGGGCGCCGGTGGAGGACGATGCAACGGCGGTGGCACGGTACCAGGTAGCCCCTGACGACAGCGAGGACGACGCGGCACATGACCCGATGGTGAGTGAACCAGTAAGCCCCTTCGTGCTGCCCGTCACCCTAACCAGCCCACAGACCGGGGTGTGGAGGGAATACCGGGCCCTTATTGACACCGGGTGCAGGACAGTAGCGAGGGAGTGTGGCATCCGACTGCAACAGCTG
The DNA here is from genome assembly GCF_001527695.2 of Protobothrops mucrosquamatus. Lineage (NCBI taxonomy): Eukaryota > Metazoa > Chordata > Lepidosauria > Squamata > Viperidae > Protobothrops > Protobothrops mucrosquamatus. Next base: position 183,166 of record NW_015387019.1, on the reverse strand, counting down.
TCCTGCCCTGTTCGGTTCGAGCAGGTGGACGGTTCCTTGTTAGGGGGGGGCCAGCCACGCACGTCACGGAACCAGTCCGTCTGGAGCTGGGGGGCCATTGGGAGGTCCTTCATTTCATTGTGGCTCCGGCGATGACGGAGGCAGTGATTCTGGGCCTCGCCTGGCTGGATAAGTGGGGTCCGACCATATGGTGGGAGGGGGGTTTCCGAAAACTCCAGCTTGGTGTTGGGCCCCAGCCACCGAAACCAGGCCCCAGGGCGCAGGTCCCGGGGTGGGCGGCAGCAGTCCAACAACCGGGCCGTGCGGCCGCAGCCCAGTCATCAGGGGGGAAGGAGGGCCCCTTCCCGGCCATGTACAATGACCTGGCAGCCGTGTTTAGTGAAAGGGAGTGCAACCAACTACCGCCCCATCGTACAACCGACTGTGCGATTGAGCTCATACCAGGGGCTAAACTGCCAAAGCCTCGGATGTACGCCATGGCGCCCAATGAAATCAAGGAGTTACGGCGGTATATCGACCAAAATCTGGCCCGCAGGTTCATCCAGCCAGCTCGTTCCCGGATCGCTGCCCCGGTCCTGTTCAAGGAGAAAAAAGACGGATCCCTCCGCCTCTGTGTTGACTTCCGGGGCCTCAACGCGGTCTGTGTCGAACATCTATACCCCCTCCCCCTGATAAAGGACTTACTGGCCCAGTTGGGTAAGGGGCGGGTCTTCACCAAACTGGACCTTCGGGAGGCGTATTACAGGGTGCGGATACGGCGAGGAGACGAATGGAAGACGGCATTCAATTGCCCCCTGGGCAGTTTCCAGTTTCGCGTGATGCCGTTTGGTCTGCAAGGGCCCCCCGCGGTCTTCATGCAACTGATCAATCAGGTGTTGCACGAGCACCTTTACCGCGGGGTGCTGGTCTACCTCGATGACACACTGATCTACACCAACACCCTGGAAGAGCATGTCCGTCTAGTATGACAGGTGTTACGGAAACTCCTCGATGCCAACCTGTATGTGAAACTATCGAAGTGTGAGTTTCACCAGTCCCGACTGGACTACTTGGGGTACCGCATATCGGGGGACGGGGTGGAGATGGACCCACAGAAAGTACGGGCGGTGGTGGAGTGGCAAGCCCCCAGGACGCGTCGTCAGTTGCAGAGCTTCCTGGGGTTCGCCAACTTCTACCGACCATTTATCCCGTTCTTTGCTACCGTTGCCCATCCATTGACGGAACTGTTGCGGACAAAGCATTTGGCCGGCAAGCCAAAACCAGGTCAGCCGTTGGCTTGGTCTCTGCCGTGCCAAAAGGCGTTAGAGGACCTCAAAACCCTGTTCGCCAAAGAACCCGTGCTGCTCCACCTGCAGCCCGATGCCCCCTTCGTAGTGTAGGCGGACGCCAGTGACATGGCAGTCGGGGCAGTGCTCCTCCAACGGAACAACCAGGGGGTCCTGCAACCCTGCGCTTACACGTCTCGCAAATTCACAACTGAACGGGCGTGGGCTATCTGGGAGAAGGAGGCGTTTGCTGTCCGGTGGGCACTGGCAACGTGGAGACACCTGTTGGAGGGGGCAGCCTTGCCGTTTGAGGTGTGGACTGACCATAAGAACCTTGAGGTGTTACAAACCCCCCGACGCTTGTCGCCCAAACACGTCAGATGGGCTCAATACTTCGCCCGGTTCCGGTTCACCCTCAAGTATGTGCCAGGGGGAAAGAACTTTCTGGCAGACGCGTTGTCACGCATGCCACAGTACCACAGTAAGTGGGAAGAGGTGGTACAGGCAATTATGCCTCCCTACAGCCAAGGGGTGGCACGAGTGGCCCCGTGTACGGTGGCGGAGGGCGCTTTGCCAGACCTGCAGGCAGCCATGTTGGACGACGTCTGGCTGCGGGACCATCCGGGTCTCCTTACAATGAGGGAGGGGGTGGCTTGGAGGGGCGACAAGCTGTATGTTCCCGAGGTCCTGCGGAGCACCGTCCTCCACCGGTGCCACGACGCCAAGCAGGCCGGGCATTTCGGGTTCCTCAAGACGCTGCATCTGGCGCGGCGTCAATTTTGGTGGCCCAGGTTGAAACCGGATGTAGAGACGTACGTGAAGGGCTGCCACGTCTGTGCTACCACAAAGCCCCGGGTGTTAAAGCCAATGGGCTTATTACAAAAGGTAGCCGATCCAACCCAACCCTGGGAGGCGATCGCCATGGACTTCATTGTTGATCTGCCGAACAGCCGGGGCCACACCATGATCTGGACAGTCATCGATTTGTTTTCGAAACAAGCACACTTGATTCCCTGCAAGGGTCTGCCTTCGGCACAATGGCTAGCGCGGCTTTTCATCCAACACGTTTATCATCTACACGGAATACCCCGGCGTGTCATCTCGGATCGGGGGGTGCAGTTCACCGCATGCTTTTGGCGGGACTTCCTCCAGCTCCTCGGAACATCTCAGGGCCTCAGCTCTGCATACCACCCCAGCACCAACGGGGCAGCGGAACGCACCAACGCCATGGTGGAACGCTACCTCCGGAGCTACATGACGTACCAACAGACCGATTGGGTGGACATCCTGCCATTTGCGGAAGTGGCGTACAATAACACCGTGCATGGCAGCACGGGGTTCACCCCGTTTCGGGTGGTGCATGGGGTGGAGTTCACCCCCATCCCCGAGTGGCCGCAGGGAACGGTCACACCACACACCCCACAGACATGGGTAGCACAGGTGGCAGAGCTATGGGGGAAGGTTAAGGAAGCCTTACGGCAGGCCGAAGCAGCGGTAAAGGTACAGGCCGATAAGAAGAGGGCAGAGCACAGGCCCTTCCGGGTGGGGGACTGGGTATACCTATCCACGAAATACCTCAGGCTGCAGGTGCCCTGTAAAAAACTAGGCCCCAAGTACGTAGGACCATTCCAGATACTCCAGGTGATCAACCCGGTGACCGTACGGTTACGGCTGCCCCCCTTTCTGGGCAAAATACATCCCGTATTCCACGGGAGTCTATTAAAGTTAGTCACTGGGCCCCCGCCGGCGGCGACCGCGCCGGGACCGGTCACCGGGTCACATTACGAAGTGCAGGAGGTGCTTGATTCCTGGACCCGCCAGGGACGGGTGCAGTACCTCATCCGGTGGAAAGGATACCCCCTCTCCGAGGCATCATGGGTGGGGGAGAGGGACGTCCATGCCCCTCGGTTGGTACGCGCATTCCAACATAAAAACCCGGGAAAGCCGGGTACTGTAGCATGTGGTGTCTTGTGTTCACCCGAATCCTTTTCTCTTCCAGGAGGACCCGTGGTAGAGGGGGCCGCATGTCAAGCCCTGCAGGGCTTGCCATCCACTGGTGGGGGGTTGGGGCACAATGCACAGCACCGATACGACGCCGCGGTCGCCCAGCTCCTCGCCGGCAGCACCCCAGCCTGCGCCACGGAACAGCGGAGCTCAAGGTACGGCCCTCCCCCCTCCCTTCCATTCCCTGCGCTGCCGTCTGCCATGCCCGGGACGGGACGGGCCTGGCCGTCGCAGCCAAACGCAGGGAGAAAGCCGGGAGCGCCGAGCAAGCGGGGGGGAGTGCCGGACGCTACCCGAAAAGGCCAGAGGAGCCGGGAAAGCTGGGGGAGAGCTACAAACTGCCGGCAACCGGCCGGGACTGCTGGGGCCAGCCAGAGGAAGCCGCGGCGAGACGGAGAATGCCGCAGGCCCCAGGAGAACGGCGGAGCATGGCAGCACACACCGGCAGGCCAGCACAAGCTGCAAGGGAGTCCCAGCAGTCAGGCAAGGACTGGCACTGACCTGGGGCTCCATGGAACAAAGCACTTTCAAGGAAAGAGGCTGGACGATGCAGCACACGAGCGGCAAGACAGAGAAACGCCAAGGCACAGCTGACTCCTGGGAGGGGCGTGGCTGAACTGCCGGGACAGATATAACCATGGGGCGGATGGTGGCTTGCGGCTGGGGGCGGGGTAACAGGGCGTGGCACATCTATATACAGCACTGGGAGCAGACCACTCCCAGTGCTAACTTTGTTTGGGCTAGGCATTAAACCTACCTGTGAATGCACCACGTTCCTGCGTTCCGACTCTTCTTTCTTATTTTCGGACGCCATCGGACGATTACAAATTTTTTCCTCGAAAGAGGAGACAGTAATTGTTGGGTAATTTAGTTTAAATTGTTTAGTTAGACCTCTATATCCATCAACCAAAAGAAATGACTCTGAATTGTTTTGCTTAGATTTCTAAATGTTTAACCTACTTAATGGAAATTTGTTTCCTTCTGAATGGTATTTGATTAACTTGGAATTTAACTTACTGACCAAAGAAAAACAACCTGGAGATCTCATTGTAGTTCCACCTGCAGCACTTGCCATGGTTGAGCAAATTAATGACATCTTGAGTACTCAATTTGTGGACAGAATTCCACATAAAAATTGTCACTTAACACTTTTGATATTTCTTACTAGTAAGCTACTTACAGGAGTATTAGCTGTGTTAGAAGCGCATAAAGTATATTGTATCGAATGGCTTTACTTATCCCATCCCAAAATGTTTTATCTTTTATCCAGGCTGTTGCTGAAATAATAACCTTAGGACACAATCGAGCTTGTCATTGAAATGGGACTGATTTAATTAATATTGTTCTTCCTATCCCAAAATCTGATTTTCAATTTTATTTTCAGAATCTCTTATCTCTTATTTCTTCAGTGCTCTTTAACTGACTATATAGGCTGTATTTCATATCATCTGCCTACACTGCAGTGCAATCCTCACTACAACGCTCAGAATTATCTGCTGTATTTTAGCTTTCCACACCTTTTCTCAACAGACTTTTAACTTAATCTCTGACTCTCATTATGTGTGCCAACTTATTTTTAATCTTCCAGGTGCTTACATCACGCCCAGGATCAACCCCAATCTTATGGCTTTGTTTTTAATTTTACAGAAACTATTACAAGGCTGAAAGCATTTATATTTTGTTTCTCACATACGCATCGGTCCTTTAAGGACTGCCTTTACAAACAAATAAAAAAGGAGGGATCAAGGGTACCTAATTTGGCATGGATAACTCGTCAAGTCAATAAAGTCCTAGTAACTTTAAATCAGCTGAATATTTCTTTTCAAAAAACTACTGCCTACCAGCATCACTTTCAGCAGAAAACTGTGCTCCCTAATCCATTGGTATATTATTGGCAATTGCCTGATAAAACCTGGTTAGGTCCAATTCCCTTATTAACTTGGGGGCGAGGCTATGCTGCTGTGCTTGCTCCTACAGGCCCTCTCTGGATTCCAGCCCAGTGTGTGCGACCAGCCAAAGAGGTCATGGCATCAAGTCCAGAACCCAATACTGGAAATGAAGCAGGTGACTCTTCAGACAGCACAACGTCCCTTTCACTCTCATCATCGCAGTCAACCAACAACCTGGGGCGATGTGAAGAACCTAACATCCAAAACGCAGAAGGTTCTGCGGCAACAGGGAAAAGAACCTACACCAGAGAATTTATGCGCTGCCATATTTGCGGTTTTGACTGCAAATTCCTTAGTCATTCTTTGCCTCTCTTTCCTTCTTAACTGCTGTGTGGGGGCTCAAGCTCTCCCACCTCATCCTTTAGAATCACAGATGAAGTATAATATTTGGGTGCAATTAGCTAATGTCACAAAAGTGACAGACTTTTGTCTTTCTGAATCATATGATATGGAAAATCTACTCTCTACCTGTCTTATATCTGTGTGTCTTCCAGCTTCAGTTTTTAAAAAAATTATACTGGTTTAAGCAATTTTCTATCAGACAATGAATTTCATTATGCAACTATGTCAAACTGGGGTCCTATCTCTTATATGTTACCCCTTGATGCTATTGTTTTACATACACCAATTATTGCTGTTCCTACAAATCTTACTTGTGCAAAAATTGACAATTGTACTACTTCACCTAAAAAACCTCATTGTATACATGTCAGTCAAGGAATTTTAAATTGTACCTCCTTTCAAGAGGTATCCTTTAATTATGCACATATATGGTTATTCAATGTCTTTTTTTCTCTACTTTCAATTTTCCATACTAAACTACCATTAACTTACCTCAGGAACAAGTTATGTTTTGTATAAACAAATGGAAAGTTATATGTCCCCTGACTAAGACCCACTAACTACTCCAGCTTAGGATAATGTCCTCACTAATAAAATAGAGAAGAGTGAGATGTGGGGAAAAACACACGTGCAGCAAACTGCCGTGCTTCCCCCCCCACACAAACCTCATAACCTTTTGATACTCTTTGTCCCAGTGAAGCAGCCAGAAGGTCATACCCTTTTGACTTAATGCCTCACCTACCTAAACAGATAATATGCTTAGTTCCTTCTCCTATCTTTTCCTGCCTTTGTTAGTTCCTTCTCCTGTTTGCTCTTTACCTGGTCTTTGATCATGTAATGTGTTACTAGGAAATAGT
>NW_015387019.1:170725-174441 GCF_001527695.2 Protobothrops mucrosquamatus | reverse complement strand
TATGAGATTTAAAAGCCTTGTCAACTTTTTTATTATAAATTAAGTATGCATGCCACCCATATAATAAATCCCATCCCTCCAGATGAAGTATACTTTTATTTGTTAAATTAAGCCAATCACTAACCAGTGTTAAAACCACCGCATCATAATATAATTTCAAGTTAGGCGCCTTAAGTCCTCCTCTTTCCCGTGCGTCTTGTAAGATCTTAAATTTAATTCTTGGTTTTTTCCCCGCCCAAATAAATTTATTAATACCCTTCTGCCATTCATCCAAATTGGCATCTTTTTTCAAAATAGGTATCATTTGAAACAAGAAGAGAAATTTTGGTAGAACATTCATTTTAACAGCCGCAATTTTCCCCAACAAAGATAATTGTAATTTTTTCCAATTATTTAAGTCCTTTTGTACTTTTAACCATAATTTCTCATAATTATTTTTATACAATTTTACATTAGAAGCTGTAATATATACTCCCAGATATTTAACCTTTTTCACTATTTCAGAACCTGTCAATTTAACTAACATTTCCTTTTCCTTCATAGTCATATTTTTAGCTAATATTTTAGTCTTATTATTATTTACCTTAAAACCAGAAACTTTCCCATACTGAGTTATAATTTCCATCAAGTCTATAACAGATTGAATCGGTTGAGATAATATCACAACCAAGTCATCTGCAAAAGCTCTCAACCTGTAATCATTCTGTTTTATTTTTATTCCCTTTATTATAGTTGATTCACGAATTTTGATCAGTAAAATCTCCAATGTTAAAACAAACAATAATGGCGATAATGGACATCCCTGTCTTGTACCTTTTTCAATTTTAAATGCCTCTGTTAATCCCCCATTAATTATAATTTGTGCCGATTGTTGTTGATATATAGCCCTAAAAGAATATAAAAATTTATCCCCAAAATTCATTTTATCAACAACTTTCAATAAAAATTGCCAATTCAACTGATCAAAAGCTTTTTCAGCATCCAAAAATATCAATGCCGCAGGGACTTGATTGTTCTTATCCAAATACTCAATTAAATTAACAATTTGTCTTACATTGTATTTTATATATCTTCCAGTTATAAATCCAGATTGATCACTATGAATCATTTGCTTCAAAACTTGCATTAACCTATTTGCCAATATTTTAGCAAAAATCTTATAATCTATATTCAAAAGCGATATAGGTCTATAATTCTTAGGCTGGGTAAGATCTTGGTCCTCTTTTGGAATCAGCAATATAAAAGCCATTCTCCAGGATGGAGGCACTTCTCCTCCAATCTGGATACTATTAAAACGTTCCTTTAATGGTTCTGTCATCTCTTCAAATAATGTTTTATAATAAATTGCTGATAATCCATCTGTACCAGGGGCCTTACCCACTTTTAACTGTTTAATTGCCAAAATAATTTCCTCAGACGTAATTAAACCATTCATCTCCTTTCGTTGTTCATTTGAAAGCCTAGGAAAATGTGCTGCCTGTAGGTAGTTATCTATATCTAGGGCTTGTATATTTTCACTAGCATATAATTTTGTATAAAAATCTAAAAAACTCTTTTTAATCAACTTTTGTTGATATACCTCTTTACCTTTGTATTCTATTTTCTCTATAATACGTGATTTCTGTTTCTTCCGTAATTGATAAGCCAACCACCTGCCAGGCTTATTTGCATTACAAAAGGTATTATGTTTCGCGTAACGCAAATTAGTTGCAACCTGATCATCCATTAACATATTAAATTGCTCTTTCAACAGATTTATAGAAACCTTTAATCTATTATCTGATGGGTTCAAAATAAAAGCCCTCTCCTTCGATTTAATCTCTTCTTCCAACTCTTTACGTTTTTGCATCTGCTTACGCCTATATCCATTATTCATATGAATCAAAACCCCTCTCATATAAGCTTTACTAGCATCCCAAACCATAGCCATCGAAGTACCTTTATGCATATTCAAAACAAAGAATTCTTTCAGATATTCTCTACATTTCTGCGAAAGCACCTCATATCTAAATAAATTTTCGTTTAATCTCCAAGATCTTCTATTTCCATCTTCAGCAAATAACTCCAACCAAACTGGGCTATGATCTGACAATGTTCTAGGAAAAATCTTAGCATTCTTGACCCTGGAGAAAAGATCAGTAGTAATTAAGAAAAAATCAATTCTGGAGAATGATTGATGTCTATCCGGAAAAAAAGTAAAGTCTCTATCTTCCACATTACGTTCTCGCCAAATATCTCTAAATTCCAAATCATCCTTCAAATCAAAAAAAGCTTTAGGTAATTTAGAATTATTAGGAGAGTTTTTGAAAGATCCCTTCTTGTCTTTACTTGAGTCCAAAACACCATTCCAATCACCCATCATAATAACAGATTTATAATCCAATTCAGTTAGTTTTTGAGGTAAGAACTTATAAAACTTTTTTTGTTGTTGATTAGGAGCATATAATCCAATAATAAGAACTTTGTTGCCTTGTAGCACTAGTTCAATAATAACATATCTTCCTTGTATATCAGATTCAATTAATCTAGCCGATAAATCTCTTCTTACATAAATAACCACGCCCCCCTTTTTGTTTGGGGCTGAGGCAATAAAATGTGATCCCAACTGAGAATTAATCAAATACTTTTGATCTTTTGCCACAATATGAGTCTCCTGCAAGCAAACAATGCCATTTTTATGTTGTTTCAAGTAGTGAAATACTTTCTTTCTTTTCTGTGGTGAGTTCAGGCCATTAACATTCCATGTCAGTAGCTTTGCCATCCTTCGTGGCCTGGAGCCTCTGGAACACTACTTGAAGATCAGCCGTTAATCTCTTCGGTCGTGCCCCTCCCACCGGCTCTGTAGTAATCGGGCCTTGTATTATTGATCCAGAATCAGCCTTCTGCTTCTGCTCCTTGTCTTTACGTCTATACGCAGCACGAGTCATCCTCTGTTCCTTTGAATCATCCTTTACCTCCAAACTTTGTTCAATAGGACCCTCCTGCGTAAAATCTCCAACCACCGATGACATTGCACCTTCAATTGGATGTATATCTTCCAGCCTTTCTTCTATTCTCTTAAGTCGTGGAGATGGTGGTGAACCTGCTTTCAGGACATTAGTATAAAAATCTTTTGCCTTTAAAATTGTATTAAGTCTATATCGTGTCCCTGCATAATTCACCATTATTCCAATAGGTATCTCCCATCTAAACTGGACCTGTCACTTTTTAAGCTCCTCAGACAGAAAGGCAAAGTCTTTTCTTTTTCTGAGAATTTTTGGAGGTATTTCTTTTAAAATTATAATATTTTGATCTGCAATTTGAAATCTCTGTTTGTAAAAAGCCTGGATAATTGCATTTCGAAGTGATCTACTGGAGAAATAAATAACCACATCTCTAGGTAAATTTTTCTGCCTCGCAATCCATGAATTAACCCTAAATATTTTATCGATCTCTCTTGATAATTCCTCAAATTCACATCCCAGAATAGGAGCTATAGCCTTTGCCACCTCCTCTTTCAGATCCTCTCGTGAGTTCCCCTTTAATCCTCTTATTCGCAATGCAAATTCCATATCCCTATATTGTGAGATGGTAACTTCATCCTCCGTTATAACAATCTTATTTTCAACTTTGGCAACTCTACTTTCTAACTTTTCAGTATTTTCCACAACTTCATCCAGGCGATCATCCAAACGTTCAATGTGTGTAGCTAAGCCTTGAAATGCAAGCAATATGTC
>NW_015387019.1:167685-170442 GCF_001527695.2 Protobothrops mucrosquamatus | reverse complement strand
AACGTTCAATGTGTGTAGCTAAGCCTTGAAATGCAAGCAATATGTCTTCCCTCATTTCTCTATTTTTATTCTCAAGAAGGTCAGCCATCTCATCCTTCATTTTACTATCAAAGAGATCAGCCATTTCCTCCTTTATTTCTTGTGTTGTTAGCTTTAAAGCATCTTGAATATCCTTAAGCATAAGTGCAGGTGGTGGGGGAGAAGGTGGGGGTGATCTTGGCTTAGATTGCACTGCAGGCTGTATTAGAGGAGAAGAAATCGTGCCTTTAGAAATGGCAGAAATTCCCAAACGCTTTGAAGCCATACTTATAAGTTTCACTTTCCCCCTTTCAAACAAAGAAACAGCATTCCGGCGCCATTTTTCCCCTTTGAGTTCAATTAGAATATGGAGAAGATTATTTCTCCCCGAGTTAAAGTTTCCAGCACTTGCAATTTTAAATTCTCCTGATTAGCTCTGTCTGCTTTTAAGTACTCACAAGTCCCTTTAAAATGCAGATGTGGATGCAACGTCTTGCTTTGCTCCAGCAAAGGTGTCCTGGAGTGCGGAGAAAACCTCAGGCTCCGAGGGAGTTCTCACCCTCCGACCTCCAAATAGTTAAGGAGGTCTGGGGGAACTCTACCTCTACTCGAGGGAAACTCTCCCCCTCCTTTTTCCCGAGGAGGGGGTTTTAAAGCTGCGGGACAACTGATTTTCGCTGTCTCCGCGCACTTTTCACACAATCACAGGGCTGGCAGCTAAAGGAAAGCCGCCATCAGGACCGCATCGTCACAGGAAGTCCTGAACAGGACTTTATAAATATGATAAAAACAATATAAAATAAACAGACAGCCGAAGTGATTGTGAATGGAGATTGTACGGAGAGCTTTGAGATAAGAAAAGGCACAAGGCAAGGATGTCAATTATCCGCATTGTTATTTATTTTCACTCTGGAAGTTTTAAATAGAAATATCAGGCAAGATATAGAAATTAAAGGACTGGAGATTAAGACGAAAAATATAAATCACAAGCATTTGCTGATGATTTAGTATTTATTTTAGAAGAACCTTTGGAGACGGTCCCTAAACTACTGGGAAAGATAGAACAGTATGAAGAAATGGCAGGATTAAAAATAAATAAAGAAAAAACTAAAGTAATAGTCAAGGACCTCACAGATAAACAAAAAAAACCCAAATGTCAGAAAAGACAGTTACAGATAGTGAAAAAGGTCAAATATTTGGGCATATACTTATCGGCAAGATGTTCAACAATAAAAGAAGATAATTATATAAAGTTATTGAATCAAATAAAACTGGACTTGGCAAGATGGAGAAATTTGCAAATGTCAATATTAGGAAGAATCGCTACAGTGAAAATGAATGTACTGCCGAAAATTCTATTTTTATTTCAAACAATACCGAGAAAACTTGAAAAAAAAATTCTTTCAAGATTTAAATTCATTAATTTTAAATTTTGTTTGGCAAGGAAAGAAAGCTAGAATTAGGATGAAAACATTACAAGATGCTAAGGAAAATGGAGGTTTGGGGTTACCAGAGTGGGTTCAGTATTATCAAGCATCTGTTTTAACATGGGTGAAAGAATGGATAACTCTCAGAAACAAAAGGTTGTTATATTTGGAGGGTCGTGATTTACAATTGGGGTCGCACGCTTTTTTATGGTATGGGAAAAATAGAGTTCATAAGTATTTCCAAAATCACTATATAAGGAATGCATTGTTAACAGTATGGGGAAAAAATAAAAGTAAAATATACATGAAAATTCCAGGGTGATTTTCAACTATGGAAGCATTTGTACATCCAATCTTGGTAAATTTTGAAAAAACTTGGACATATAGAGATATTCTAAATCCTGAAGGGAATTTAAAATCTAAACAAGAACTGGAAAATCAGGGTATCAACTTGTCGTGGTGGGCACATTTACAAATGCAAAGTAGATATGAAAAAGATGTTAAATTATTTGGCTTTTACAAAGAACAAACTGTATTTGATAAGATTTTGTTAACTTCAGATGAGAAATTAATTAAGAAAATGTATAATTTTTTGTTAATTTTGGAAATGGAAAGGGAACAAGTTAAAGAAACAATGATAAGATGGGTGAAAAATTTTGGGTATAATATAGCAGCGCTTTTCAACCGGTGGTACGCGTACCACTTGTGGTACATTAACGAGTGGCAGGTGGTACACAGCCCTGCCTAGCCAAGTGTAGTGGAGGAGGGGAAGAGCCAGTGCAGGCAAGGACTTACTGTGAGAGAGTCCTCTGGAGTTGCAGAGTGGCTGGGGCAAGGAAAAGGCCCCAGGCTCACTTCTGGCTCACCCTCCCCCATGAGAAAGGAGGAGGAGGGGGGCGGAGACAGGAGAGGCTATAAAAGGAGGCAGCTTGGGCAGGAGAGGGAGAGAGAAAAAAAGCAGCAGCCTTGGGAGGAGGGGGAGTCAGCTCTAGCTGCACCAAAGGGAAAGAAGAAGAAGGAGGAGGAGGAGGAGGAGGAGGAGGAGGAGGAGGATGGTGGAGGGAGAGGAGATCAAGCAGGCCGGCCATGAGCCGATCTACAACTGCTGTGGCAGCCACCTGTGCTGGCAGCAGCAAACAGGCAAGAAATGCAGTGGGGGAGAGGTCACCCTCCAAGAGGAATGAAAAAAGGCAGCAATGGCTGGAGGTGAGGCGGGGAGGGAGGGAGGGAGGGAGATGGAGAGTGGAAGGATTCTTATGTGCTTTTGTGACTTTGAAGTTCTGGGATTTGTGCAATGAGGGCTTTGTGTTCT
>NW_015387019.1:161315-167149 GCF_001527695.2 Protobothrops mucrosquamatus | reverse complement strand
TGATAATAGTTTTCCTTCCTTACTTATTAGAATTTTATCAAGTTGGTGTGGGGTCTGACTAATTTCATGTTCTTGCCTATCCCTGTTATGTCTAGACTGAATTTGTAAATATGGCCACCAATCTATGAGTATTCTTTGTTCCTCCAATTCTTTTCTTGACTTGAGATTTCCTCGATTATCCAGTAATTCTTTATACCTCTCCTGTTAGCTTCTATTGCTCTGCTATTGTTAGCTGTAAGTTTTGCTGCAAGGGATTTTGAAGTATTTTTCTCCTGAATGGATTTTGCCTGTAGCATTCCTTTACTTATGAGTGGAGCCATTTGGGGAGGCTGCCTTAGCCAGCAGCCAGTACTTACTACATTTTTTTTCTTCCTTAAGTGCTGGCTGCACTCCTTAACTTTCCTTTCTAGCCAGTAGCTAATTCTTAAAGGGGAATGTGCCTTTTAAAGCTAGTTCACTCAGCAGTTTGTCTTTTCTGTCTCTGGAGGCTTTTCCTTGTTTGATGAATATATGGAAGAGAGAAAATATTGGGGGGGGGGTCAAATTCTTCCTTCAGAAGGAGGTGGGCATGAGAAAGAGGGAGGCAGGGAAGGAGGGAGGGAAGTCCCGCCTTAGCACTTGGCCACCAGCAGCCCTGCCATTGACTTTGCTTGTCAAAAGGTTGCAAAAGGGGATTACATGACCCTGGGACACTGTGACCATCATAAATATGAATCAGTTGCCAAGCATCCAAATATAAATCACATGACCCTGGGCATGCTGCAATGGTCATAAGTGTGAAAAATGGTCATAAGTCATTTCAGTGCAATTGCAACTTTGAACGGGGTTTTTTTGGGGGTCATCAAGTTTTTGACACCTTGCTAGGCGGTACTTGAATATTGCCATATCCTAAAAGTAGTACAATCAGTGAAAAGGTTGAAAAGCCCTGTAATATAGAACTAGAAAAATGGCAAAAGTTATGGGATAGAAATTATAAATTGACAATGTCAACTTCGTATAAGGAAAATTTATATAAAATGTTTTACAGATGGCACTTGCCACCAGCAAGACTAGCAAAAATGTTTAAAAATTTGTCAGATAGATGTTGGAAATGTAAAAATAATTCAGGCACGTATTCTTATGTTTGGTGGACATGTGATAAAGCAAAGAGCTATTGGAAAATGATACATACTTGGTTAGAAAAGATATTGGGAAAAACATGTAGATTTTAAACCTGAACTTTTTTTTACTAGGTATAATGCCAGAAAAGGCTAATAAACAAAGCCTATATTTGATTTTACACATCACAACAGCTGCAAGAATAATGTTTGCACAATATTGGAAAAATGAAGGAATACCACCAGAGGAAGAAATAATTTAAAAAATACTGGAATGTGCAGAGGTGGACAGATTGACTATGAGATTGAAAGAAAAAGAAGAAACAGAATATTATCAAACCTGGGACTTATTTTATCAATGGCTAGAGGAAAGAATGAAGGATTAGGAATTAAATATGTATTAGCATTTTTTTAAACCCAGGTAGCACGTTGGTTGAAAAATTATTATATGTATGTAAGAAAAAATCAATAAAATCTTTTAAAAAATGTGTCTGGTGAAGTTTGGCTTTTAACAGTCTCTTTAGCACCTCATGGACCAATTTGATGTGTTCTTCCATGGTTTCAGTGTCAATAAGGATGTCATCAAGATAAACCAAAGCTCCCTTGTATAAATGATCATGGAGCACTTAATTTATCAATTGCATGAACACAGCCGGGGGGGCCCTGCAGTCCAAAAGGCATCACTTTAAATTGGAAACTTCCCAAAGGGCAATTGAAGGCAGTTTTCCACTCGTCCCCTTCCTTAATTCAGATTCAGTAATAAGCCTCTCTTAAATCCAGCTTCGTAAAGATTTTCCTTTAGCCAGGTGGGCTAACATGTCCTTCATTAGGGGAAGGGTGTACATGTTTTCTATACTGACCGTGTTCAATCCTTCAAAATCCATGCATAATCAAAGAGAGCCATATTTCTTTTCCTTGAATAGCACAGGAGCAGCCACGCATGATTTAGCTGGCTGAATGAAACCCCGTGTTAAGTTTTTATCAATGTACTCTATTGGTTCTTTCATCTCTCTGGGCGTCATAGAGTACATCTTCGGTTTTGGAAGTTTGGCGCTGGGCAGAATCTCAATAGCGCAGTCCATAGGCTGAGCGGGGGGGAGGATGTCACATTCCATCTCACTAAATGCTTCTGCCAAATCATGGTACTCAGTTGGGACAAGTTGAATCCCCGGCAGCTTTTCAACTACTGTTTTTAGGATTTCACAGGGCTCCCCTTGAATCTCGCTGATGGCAAATGCCTTTACTTTGTCGTCAGCTGCAGGGGGGAGGGGTCCTGTCCCCAGTCTTAACTTCCGCATTCCCTCCTCCCACCATATATTGGGACACCATTTGTCAAGCCACGCTAGCCCCAAAATTACTGCTTCAGTCATCTTCGGAACCACCACAAAATCGATGATTTCCCAATGCCGACCCATTTTCAAATGCACAGGTTATGTTAGGTGCATGTCAGGGGTGCCTCTGATGAGGGACCCATCAGCTTGCTCAAACCTCATGGGAAGGGGCAGTAGTTTGGCTCGGATGCCCAGTTTGAGTACGGTGGGTAGGTTAAGTAAGCACTGCGTGCACCCCAAGTCTATTAGGACATTCAAGTTCATATGGGCCCCTGTTTGGGGCACTAATAGCTTGGCAGGAATGGCAAAGGAGGGAATGGGTTGACTCACCATGAGGTCCTCCTTGCTGTCGTAAGGTGCCAGCATTTGCTGTGGCTCGGATTGGTTCTTAGCTTCGAGCTCGGTGGGAGGAGGGGAGGCCTTGATGGTCGGGTCCTGACACACCCAGTTCGACTTTTCTCTTCCCTCCCTGGGAGCCTTCCACAGCTTAGCGGTGGCGACTGGCACGCTGCTGGGTTGAGGTTTAGGAGCTGGACACTCCACAGCTCGGTAACCCATCTGACCGCACCAGTAGCACTTAATAGGAGCCCTGATTGGTGCTTGGGAGATGCTGGTGGCCACAGTGGCTTGGAAACATCGGCCATAAGGGCATTTCTCCTGGGTGCGCAGCGGCTTGGGCTCGGCTGTGCTTGACTTTCTGGGGCGGTCCAACTCAATGTCTAGTACCACCGCCATACTGTACCACTCACGCAACATGTTAGGAAAACCCCAAATGATGCAGGCTTGAAGTAAGTCACGATCTAGCCCCTGCTTGAAGTAGTTGATCAGTGACTGTTCTGGCCACTGCCCCAGCTGAACAGTAACTCTTCTGAATTCATGGACGTACTCCTTAGCGGGATGGCCTCTTTGCTTCAGGTGGTGGATTTCCTTCTTGGCTAGCAGGGCATGGGATTCATCCCCAAAACGACCCCTCAGTTGCTCCATGAATAGGTTAATATCGTGCAATTCAGGAGCTCATTCATCATGGAGGTTGGTCACCCAGTCAGCTGCTTCCCCCTCTAAATTTGCCACCACAGCATTCACCATCATAGCCCCATCCAGGTAGGCATAATTGTAATGATCTACATGAGCCCACACCTGATTTAGGAAGAAGGTTAGCTTCTCGGAGTCCCCATCAAAGGTGGGCTTGATGGGAGGTGGCTCGAACCTCGGCGGAGCTGCCTGCACCTGCTGCTGGGCTTGGGGGGCTTGCTGGTCCTGGGGACATGGCTGAACCACTCTCTGGACTTCCCTTGGCTGGGCTACCAGGCTTGACATCACAGCTGACTGGGAGACGGGCAAAATGGCATGGGCTCCCTCGGTCGGGCTGGAACTCCAGCAAGGGGGGGAAGAGATGGGTAGCTCTTGGCATCCCCCCCACAGCACCCACCTCCTGGGCTATATCCTTTACCTCCAGCCTGATGAACTTCTCCTTCATCTGTTTGAGTGAGGAGCTTTGGAGTGCGGACTGGAACCTCCACTCTCCGGAGTCTTCCCATCCCATCGACCCTTTTCCTGTCTTGCTATCTGCAGACGAAGGACCCTGGGGTAGCAGCAATAAGAGCTCCTCTGCAGCGGTTACAGGAGCGCTCCTGCGCTGAGGGGCAGCCTCGGCTTGATAGAGGTCCGCTAGGGCTGTAGCTCCTTCCTGCGATACCAGCTTCCCAGGTTGGATCAACCTGGTCTTCGACCAAGCCCCTGCCAGTGACACCTCCTCGGTGGCTGGAGCACCAGCCTGCACTCTGACAGCCTGAGTCCCGTTGCGGCTAGCAGTGGTTTCACTCTTCTCCTCCATTTCAAATCTTTGCTGAATCTTTACCACTCTCCCAAAAGTAAGTGGGTAGGCGGTCGGGGCCCAGCACCCCGAGAAAATGAAGTTTTATGAGACTTGGTTTAATGTCATGGTTCTGACAGATAGAGACGATAAAGCAGAACTCTGTGGCTTGCAAATTCCTCAAAGAACATGTTTATTAGTTACAAAGTATCAGCACCGTCAAAAGTGAAACCAAGTCTGGATACACAAGTAACAATTCCCCAATACAAAGTTATAAGTCCCACCCATAAAACTATGCAAGCAACTACGTTCCCCAGTGTAATATTTGGTGGGTTTTTTATGTTATGCCCGGTCTGCAGTCTCAGGAGCAGCCGATGACCTTGGTTCCCACGGGGCAAAAGATTATTTTGACTAACAAAGCACCTGGGCAACCCCCCTCCCTCCACTCTATGTGGCAACCTGGAATGAGAAGAAAATTGGCTGTAGCCATGCTCATTTGTAGAGTTGACACTGAAATTCAATACCAAATGCAAGTTCACTGTTGATATGGGCATTGTACGTCGCTAGGCCAAAAATTGTAAAAACGGTGAACCAGAAAGAGCTAATTTGTATGATCAAGAATGATTACATGAGAAAGCCTGACTAACTGAATCATTAGTATATGACTCAATGAGAAATTGCTGTCAAGAAAGAAATGTTGTGGCATTATGACAATGGGCCTCACATCTCATGAACCACCCAAGAAGCAATTCTGGAGTTGGATCTCACCATCTTACCTCACCCACCATACAATCCACACGTGCCACCATACAACCTCTACCTTTCCTCCAAATTGAAGGAGTACTTTCCTGAATATCTATTTGACTCAAATAAAGAGATGGAAAGGACTGCTAGAACCCAGCTGAAGAGACAAAGTGAACTCTTTCATTACAGCTTTCAGAAGCTTGTCCATTTTTGGCAAACGTATGTAGGAAATGATGATGGTTATGTGGAGAGGTAAATACAGATAACAAAAGAGCTAATTCCAAGGATTGTTTTCCTGTTTTGTTTATTAATATGTTTCACTTTAAACTAAAGTTATGGAGATAGAGGCACTGTTTTTTCAACCCTAATTATAACTAAGACATTAGTTTCTCAAAGTAATTCAATAACAAAGTTTATAAGCATCAGTAGAAAATTGTCATTTAAAAATTACAGAACATATAACATACTTTACAAAGTAAAATAGAGTTGAGAAGAATCTATAGGAACAAATCAGCCTTCTTGCAGGACTAGGTAATACGTATATTCAGGCCATCAAGGTAAAGAAACTGATTCACAGGAATTCCTATCATCCCCCATACCCTTGCCACAGATGCCATCTGTTAAGTCCGGAGAATAATGGCTCTTGAGATGAATCATCTCCAACAAGTCTTTATTGTTTGCTCCACTCTACGAACAACCAGAGCAGAGGCACGCAGGCCTCTATTTATACCCTCTGATCCCCGGGCAAGTTCAACCAATCATGAGGCGGGCTTTTCCCGCCTTGCGCATGCGCACAAGGCCGGCGCCGCTCAGTCTGGTCCCGGGCAGCTTCTGCAAATGCCCGGGACT
>NW_015387019.1:119702-158113 GCF_001527695.2 Protobothrops mucrosquamatus | reverse complement strand
CTGTGTTTCTCAGTCCGCACACAAAACGATCGCGCAGTCTTTCTTCTAAGTCCTTGAAGTCGCACGGTTTAGCTGCTCTTCTTAAGGCCGCAACGTAGTCTTTTGCTGATTCTCCAACTCGCTGATCTCTCTGTTGAAAAGTGTGCCTCCAAGCCATGACTGATTGCTTGGGCTGGAAGTGTTCCTTTAAGGTTTTCTTGAGGTCGGAGTATGATACCGTTTCCAGTGAGTCTGGGGCGATTAAGCTCTCGGCGATCTCAAAGGCGTCTTGCCCACAAACTCACAACAATGTGGCAGCCTTTAAGCCTTCCTCTCGAATCTGGTTTATGCGAAAATACGTCTCGACTCTTGCCACATAAGATTCCCACCTCTCGGGGTGAGAGACGTCGAATTCCGCTAAACGCCCAACTTTAGCCATGATTGATGATCAAGTTTTCTTCTTCTTCAGCCGCATGCACCCTCCAGCGATTTCGTACTAGCAGGATAACGCTGACTTCCACGCCGTTTCTCTTCCGGACTTCTTTTGGTGAGTCTTCTAGCTTTTCTTAGCTGTAGAGACTGCATCCCACCTTCGTCGCCAGTGTTAAGTCCGGAGAATAATGGCTCTTGAGATGAATCATCTCCAACAAGTCTTTATTGTTTGCTCCACTCTACGAACAACCAGAGCAGAGGCACGCAGGCCTCTATTTATACCCTCTGATCCCCGGGCAAGTTCAACCAATCATGAGGTGGGCTTTTCCCGCCTTGTGCATGTGCACAAGGTCGGCGCCGCTCAGTCTGGTCCCGGGCAGCTTCTGCAAATGCCCGGGACTCTTGCAACGTCCCGAGCCTGCCTCTTGCAGGCTCAGGACACAACACCATCATTGCTTTCCAATAGGGTGGCTATTAAGGTACAACTCTTAGAAAATCAATGGTGTTGCACAATTGAAGAGTCATGGGGCGAACTACCCTCTATGGGCCTCCACACCTAGGTACTCAGTTCCCCCATATATTTTTTCTCCCTGCTTTTCTCCTCCCAAGCATTAGTCCTCTTTTTATTCTTTCTTTCCCTGTTTACATCTGGCAGGTAAACCTGAGTCTGGCCTAGAGTCCCATGACACTCCTGTTATGAAAACCTATATGAGTTAGGTACATTTTTCAGCTCCTCAATTTTCCATAACTATCTTGACCTGCCACTTATTTAGCATTCAAAATAGAGTACTAACTTGGGTTACTGTGGGATCTGTACCAATGATATACCCCATCCAATGGGGTTTGTGATGGGAAGAACCCAGAGGATGTATTGGGCCAACCTGGCACTGATTATGCCAGTTTCTAGAAGACTTTAACTAAACGCAGGGCTTTTTTTTTCATAGAACACCCAGAACGGAGTTCCGGCACTTTTTTTTTTTTTTTTACAAAAAAAGCACTGACTAAATGTGAAAACTGATTTACACCCTGACCATCCAAATCAAAACAGCAAGTTACTGCCTGGAATGCCAACAAAGCAGGGTGATCCTATGATTTCTGATTTATTTCTAGTTCTCTCTTAGGTGATGAAAGCTGCATGTCTTCACTGTTTCTTAAAGCAGGCAGACAGATCCTTCTAGGCCCTTCTCTTTCATGAATGGTTCCATTGTGTAAACATTATCTTCTTATTTCTTCACCCTGGTTTTATTTGAGGCTAGAAACATATTTGAGAAAGGAAGCTTAACACTCACACTTTTATTTTGAAGGATAAGCCTCTACTTGAAGGAGGAAAGGCAACTAGGAAACAGCAAGCAACAGTCAGCTGCTTTTTTATCCCTTCAGCAAAAGCTGGAAAAGTGGAGACACTTCCCTGCATGTGGCAACTTTTCTTCAAAAGTTAAGACTATAAGGACATATCCCATCTAGTTCAGCATTTTGTCACACAGTGGCCAACAGGATGCATTTGGAAGCTCACCCCTCTCCCCACTCCCAGGTCCCTTCCTAGCAATCAATATTAAGCCCTGCTGCCTATAGACACATGCACACAGCCAGTGAAACATGCTTTCATGAGGTGCCAAACAAATTAGCTTTCCCCCAGCAGATCTCTGTGCTTTTGTGTTTACAAAGTAAGCAAATGGAGCTTCCCTGACAGTTTACTGGAGGGCAAGTTAAGGTGCAGTGATTAGTATATTTGTCTACCAGTGGAAAAACATTCACCAATTACTCCCCTTAATGGGGGCTAGGAAAGGAGACATGTTTTAAGAGAGGCTACAGTAGAAGGTTTAGTTGCCTCCCTGAACTTTGATATGTAAGCAACAGGAAGTTATTTCTCTGTGGACCTGACACACAGGCCTCTATAGAGAAGTCCTGGTCTGCTGCTTTCTCTAACAATCTGGGTGCTGCTGTTCTTCTGTGGGTCCTCATGGCTTATCTCTTGGTGTTGCTGCCCTTCTACTGGGAGTCCTCCTAGATTTACAGTAGTAGTCCTCCTGTTTGATGAGCAGCTGGCAGCTGTAGCCAAGAGGACCTTCTCACAGTCATCTGGTGCACCAGTTACAACCTCATCTGGAATGGGAGGCTCTATTCACAGTCACTCGCACTTTATTCAGGTTTGGGTGCAACTGAAGATTCTGGTTGTCATCTTTAAAGTTTTAAATCAGGGGTCCCCAAACCCTGGTCCATGGACCAGTACCGGGCCACAGCATGCCAGCAACCGGGCAGCACAAACAAGCCAAACCCCATCCACGAGATGCAGGTAGCACACAAAACCATGCACCTTCCAGTCCGCAGAAAAAACCTCTCTCCACAGAACTGGTCCCTGGTGCCCAAAAGGTTGGGGACCTCTGCCTTAAATCATTCAGAATTTCAGCATCTGCAGGATTGCCTCCCCACCTACCCCCTCAACACCCATTTGTTACACTTGTGCAGGGGGTTGGACTAGAAGATCTCCAAGGTCCCTTTCAACTCTGTTATTCTATTAATTTGGTTCTGTCTAACAATAGAAATTGTCTTTATTTGTTGATTCATGTACAGATTAAATTCCAAGGCTATATGTTGCTATATATTGTTAATTTTTATGAATGGTTGTTGCTATTTTGTCTATTGAATCATTTTAAGCCAATTTGCAATTGTTGGGATGTACATTGCCCAGAGTTGCCTTGGATTATATTATTTTATAAGCACAATAAAATAATAAATATGTAAATACCAGTCAACCACCACAAAGTGGTCACAGAGGGAAACTGGCAGTGAGCAGAGAGAAGGGGTGTGTGTCCAGTGAACCTCTTTCAATTTATCAGAGTTCTTTGTATAACCATGCTGGTGTCAAGGTTCCGACTAACAGACCCAAACAAATCAGAACTCCGAGGCTTGAAGCTTCCTCAAAGAACATGTTTATTGGATACATATTATCGGCACGGTCAAAAGTGAAACCAACTCTAAAGTTCCCCGCAGGAATTCAATGTAACTAAATGTAACACTTCCCTCCCCTTTTCTAGGACATTGATCATGCTACCCAATGAGGGCAATTGGCGGGCTCTGTGGCACTTCTCTCTCCACCTTCCAGCACCTGTGGGAATAATAATAATGATAAAGTTGGAAGGGACCTTGGAGGTCATCTAGTCCAACCCCCTGCTCAGGCAGGAAACCCTATACCATTTCGGACAAATGACTGTCCAGTTTCTTCTTAAAAACTTCCAGTGTTGGCGCATTCACCACTTCTGGAGGCAGGTTGTTCCACTGGTTAATTGTTCTAACTGTCAGAAAGTTTCTCCTTAGTTCTAGGTTGCTTCTCTCTTTGGTTAGTTTCCACCCGTTGCTCCTTGTCCTGTCTTCAGGCGCTTTGGAAAATAGCTTGACTCCCTCTTCTTTGTGGCAGCCTCTGAGATATTGGAACACTGCTATCATGTCCCCCCTCGTCCTTCTCTTCGTTAAACTAGACATACCCAATTCCAGCAACCGTTCCTTATATGTTTTAGCCTCCAGTCCCCTAATCATCTTTGTTGCTCTTCTCTGTACTCTTTCTAGAGTCTCAACATCTTTTTTACGTCGTGGTGACCAAAACTGGATGCAGTATTCCAAGTGTGGCCTTACCAAGGCATTGTAAAGTGGTATTAATACTTCACGTGATCTTGATTCTATCCCTCTGTTCATGCAGCCTAGCACTGTGCTGGCTTTTTTGGCAGCTGCAGCATACTGCTGGCTCATATTTAAATGATTGTCCACTAGGACTCCGACATCCCTCTCACAGTTACTACTATTGAGCAAGGTACCCCCTATACTATACCTGTACATTTGGTTTTTCTTGCCTAAATGTAGAACCTTACTTTTTTCACCATTGAATTTCATTTTGTTAGATAGCGCCCAGTGTTCAAGTCTGTCTAGATCCTCCTATATCCTAAGCCTGTCTTCTGGAGTGTTGTCTATTCCTGCCAGCTTGGTGTCGTCTGCAAATTTGATGAGTTCCCCATCTATCCCCTCATCCAGATTGTTGATGAAGATTTTGAAGAGCACTGGGCCCAGAACAGAGCCCTGGGGCACCCCACTACACACTTCCCTCCATGTAGATGCGGTTCCATTGAGGACCACACGCTGAGTACGGCCGGTCAGCCAGCTACGGATCCATCTGGTGGTGATGCTGTCTAACCCGCATTTTTCTATCTTCTCAAGTAGTAGGTTGTGGTCTACTTTGACCTTGGCTCCCATGGGATCGCTCCGTGTTTAGTCTAGCAATCCTTTTGCTTTCTTCCCCCCCCCCCTTCCTCCCAACCTGTGTGGCAACTGAGAATGACAAACATGGCTTCAGCCAGGTTCGTTTCAGAAGTTGACAGTTGGACTCCCCTAAAGAGAAAAAAATTTCCTGGAAAATAGATACACATTAGTGAGTTGCTAATTTTCTACTCTATCGCTTGGAGGTTCTCTCTTTTGGGGATGTTTATCATGAAACATCTGTATTAATCTATCTGCCTTTACATCTCTGCTCTTTACCCAAGTAGCTTCTGACAAAGGATATCCTTTCCACTGAACTAGGTACTGTAATTTCCCTTTATGCATTTTAGAATCGAGAATCTGTTTTATTTCATAATGGGTGTCACCCTCCACCATAATGGGTCCTGGGGCTATTCGGGGTACTGGTCTCAGTGTCGATTCTATAACTGGTTTCAACAAAATGCAATGGAAAACTGGATGTATTTTCCCCAAGAGTCCTGGGAGTTTTAGCTCCACCGTGACGGGGTTTATGATTTTTATGATGGGGAAAGGACTGATCAATTTAGGTCCCAGTTTTTTACAGGGTAATTTTAATCTTAGGTATTTGATTGAGAGATAGACTTTCTCTCCTACATGAAATGGTTTCTGGGGGGGACCGCCTCTTATCTGCTTGCTTTTTTTGAACCTTTGTGGCTTTGGCTAAGGCACGTTTGATGTTTGCCCAAGTGCTTTGCAGCGTGGTTACCCACTCAGTCAGTGTTTGTGAGGAGGTGGGTTCCTGGGGATATTCATGCATGGGAACGAATTCCTTGCCAGTAGCAATTTTAAAAGGAGTAAGTTCAGTACTGCTGTGCACAGTATTGTTGTATGCCACTTTGGCAAAAGGCAGAAGGTCTGCCCAATTAGTTTGCTGATAGCACTGGTCTACAAATTTTGGGAAATTATCGACCTCCAGGATAAAATGTGTTACTTCTTACATATTTTGATTAGAAGAATTCGAAAACATGGTTGGCTAAAGTTTTCAAGATATTTCACAAAAAGAGTTATACATAGGAAAGTATATTTGCCTACAAGGGAGGGAGGTGTCTAATGATCATGATGCCTCGTAACTTCTCGACAAAGTACAGTAGAACAAAGAAAATGGTACCACATGGAAGTGTATAAATTTATCTTCACTTTGAGACTAAAGATTATTTGTTATTAGTTGCGAAGTCGTGTCTGACCCATCGCGACCCCATGGACAACGTTCCTCCAGGCCTTCCTGTCCTCTACCATCTTCTGGAGTCCATTTAAGCTCACGCCTACTGCTTCAGTGACTCCATCCAGCCACCTCATTCTCTGTCATCCCCTTCTTCTATTGCCCTCAATCTTTCCCAGCATTAGGCTATTCTCCAGTGAGTCCTTCCTTCTCATTAGGTGGCCAAAGTACTTGAGTTTCAACTTCAGGATCTGGCCTTCTAAAGAGCAGTCAGGGTTGATCTCCTCTAGGACTGACCGGTTTGATCGCCTTGCAGTCCAGGGGACTCGCAGGAGTCTTCTCCAGCACCATAGTTCAAAGGCCTCAATTCTTTTGTGCTCAGCCTTTCTTATGGTCCAACTTTCACAGCCATACATTGCAACTGGGAAAACCATGGCCTTGACTATACATACTTTTGTTGGCAGGGTGATGTCTCTGCTTTTTAGTATGCTGTCTAGATTTGCCATAGCTTTCCTCCCCAGGAGCAAGTGTCTTTTAATTTCTTGGCTGCAGTCCCCATCTGTGGTGATCTTGGAGCCCAGGAAGATAAAACCTGTCACTACCTCCATTTCTTCTCCATCTATTTGCCAGGAATTGAGAGGGCCGGATGCCATGATTTTGGTTTTCTTAATGTTGAGTTTCAAGCCAATTTTTGCACTCTCCTTCTTCACCCGCATCAAGAGGCTCTTTAGTTCTTCTTCACTTTCTGCCATTAGAGTGGTATCATCTGCATATCTTAGGTTGTTGATATTTCTCCCGGCAATCTTAATTCCAACTTTTGATTCATCTAGCCCTGTCTTTCTCATGAAGTGCTCTACATATAAGTTAAATAGGCAGGGCGACAGAATACAGCCTTGCCGGACTCCTTTCCCAATTTTGAACCAATCAGTGGTTCCTTGTCCAGTTCTCACTGTTGCTTCTTGAACCACATATAGGTTTCTCAAGAGACAAATAACATGGTCTGGTACTCCCATCTCTTTAAGAACTTGCAACAATTTGTTGTGATCCACACAATCAAAGGCTTTAGCATAGTCAATGAAGCAGAAGTAGATGTTTTTCTGGAACTCCCTAGCTTTCTCCATGATCCAGCGTAAGTTGGCAATTTGATCTCTAGTTCCTCTGCCTCTTCGAAATCCTGCCTCTACTTCTGGAAGTTCTCGATCCACATACTGCTGGAGTCTAGCTTGTAGGATTTAAAGCATAACTTTACTCGCATGTGAAATGAGTGCAATGGTGCAATAGTTTGAACATTCTTTGGCATTGCCTTTCTTTGGAATTGGAATGTAAACTGACCTTTTCCAATCCTGTGGTCACTGTTGAGTTTTCCAAATTTGCTGGCAAATTGAGTGTAGCACTTTTACTGCATCGTCTTTTAAGATTTTGAATAGCTCAGCTGGAATACTGTCACCTCCACTAGCTTTGTTGTTGCTCAGCTTTCCTAAGGCCCATTTCACTTCACATTCTAGGATGTCTGGCTCAAGGTCAGTGACCACCCCATCGTGGTTATCAGGGACACTAAGCTCGTTCTTGTATAGTTCTTCTGTGTAATTTTGCCACCTCTTCTTAATCTCTTCTGCCTCTGTTAGGTCCCTGCCATTTTGGTCCTTTATCATGCTCACCTTTGCATGAAACGTTCCCTTCATATCTCCAATTTTCTTGAAGAGATCTCTGGTTCTTCCTATTCTATTGTTTTCTTCTATTTCTTTGCACTGTTCATTTAAGAGGGCATTCTTATCTCTTCTAGCTATTCTCTGGAATTCTGCATTCAATTGGGTGTAACTTTCTCTTTCTCCCTTGCCTTTCGCTTCCCTTCTTTCCTCAGCTATTTGCAAAGCTTCCTCAGACAGCCATTTTGCTTTCTTGCATTTCTTTTTCTTTTGGATGGTTTTAGTTGCTACCTCTTGTACAATGTTGCGAACCTCCGTCCATAGTTCTTCAGGCACCCTGTCTATCAGATCTAATTCCTTAAATCTATTTGTCACCTCTACTGTATATTCATCAGGGATATGATTTAGTTCATACCTGAGTGGCCTAGTGTTTTTCCCTACTTTCTTCAATTTAAGCCTAAATTTTGCAACGAGAAGCTCATGATCTGAGCCACAGTCAGCTCCTGGTCTTGTTTTGGCTGACTGTATAGAGCTTCTCCATCTTTGGCTGCAGAGCACATAGTTAATCTGATTTCTGTGTTGACCGTCTGGTGATGTCCATGTGTAGAGCCGTCTCTTGGGTTGTTGGAAAAGAGTGTTTGCTATGGCCATCGTATTCTCTTGACAAAATTCTATCAGCCTGTGCCCTGCTTCATTTTGTACTCCAAGGCCAAACTTGCCTGTTATTCCAGTTATCTTTTGGCTTCCTACTTTAGCATTCCAATCTCCCATGATGATAAGGACATCATTTTTTTGGTGTTGATTCTATAAGGTGCTGTAGGGCTTCATAGAACCGGTCAATTTCATCCTCTTCAGCACCAGTGGTTGGGGCATAGACTTGGACTACTGTGATATTGAATGGTTTGCCTTGGATTCGCACTGAGATCATTCTGTCATTTTGGGGATTGTATCCCAGTATTTCTTTTCCTACTCTTTTATTGACTATGAAGGCTACTCCATTTCTTTTGAGGGATTCTTGCCCGCAGTAGTATACCTGATGGTCCTCTGAATTAAATTCACTCATTCCTGTACATTTTAGTTCGCTGATTCCTAAGATGTTGATGCTCAGTCTTGTCATCTCTTGTTTGACCATGTCCAGTTTGCCTTGATTCATGGATTCATTCCAGGTTCCTATGGAGAAAAGATCTTTACAGCATCGGACTTTCCTTTCACCACCAGATACATCCACAGCTGAGCGTCCTTTCGGCTTTGGCCCAGTCGCCTCACCCTTTCTGGTGCTACTAGTACTAGCCCTCTGCTCTTCCCCAGTAGCATATTGGACACCTTCCGACCTGAGGGGCTCATCTTCCAGCGTCATATCTTTTTGCCTTTTGGTACTGTCCATGGGGTTTTCATGGCAAAGATAGTGGAGTGGGTTGCCATTTCTTTCTCCAGTAGATCACATTTTGTCAGAACTCTCTGCTATGACCTGTCCATCTTGGGT
Organism: Protobothrops mucrosquamatus; assembly: GCF_001527695.2. Taxonomy (NCBI): domain Eukaryota; kingdom Metazoa; phylum Chordata; class Lepidosauria; order Squamata; family Viperidae; genus Protobothrops; species Protobothrops mucrosquamatus. The sequence continues at coordinate 149,130 of NW_015387019.1, read as the reverse complement.
GGCTCATAGCTTCATTGAGTTACGCAAGCCCCTTCGCCACAACAAGGCAGTAATCCATGAAGGAGTAAAGATTATTACCTAACTGTAATTTATTGTTCTTTTATTGCAAGGTACATCTGGTGGCTTGTGAAAGTGTTATTGCCTAACATTTCCAAGGAACAGTTGTGTGATAGTTTCCCTCAGAAGCCAAGATGCCACAAAACTGTGTAAACAATGCAGATAACTTCTGCTACATTTGTGGCGAGGTTACATTTGCATCTCAAAAGTGCAGTATGACAGCAGTGGTAAAAAAGGCATACCACCTATATTTTGGATGCAAAATAGGGGATCAGGACAAGAGTTGGGCCCCTCATTATTTTTGCATTACATGCCTCACTGGATAAACAAGAAGAAAAAGTCCATGCCTTTTGCAGTTCCAATGGTGTGGAGGGAACCCACCAATTCATAGCAGCAACTGCTCTTTTTGCATGGTTCCCCCAATTGCAAAAGGGATCTCAAGAAAGAAGAAGTGGACCATGGAATATCCAAATATTACATCCGCATTGCGTCCTGTACCCCATGGTGATGACTTGCCAATTCCAGATCCACCAGAATCCTACTCTTTAGATTCAGATGATGATAATGATGATGAACAGGATGCAGCTGATCTGGGGCCATTGCTGTCAGCGGATGCAAACTTTAGCCCACTGTATGCTCCTCCTGGACCACATCTAATTTCACAGAGTGAACCTGGTCAGGGATTTGGAATTGCCTAAGAGTAAGGCAGAGCTACTGGCCTCCAGATAACAACAGTAGAACCTTGTCATTTAAACTGTTGTTAGAGCTTGTCAGTTTTTCATGCAGAAAGCGTGAAAATGTTACATGAAAAACCAATAAATGAATGGAAAGTTATGTTATTGGTATCAATAAAAAGATAAATGTATAATGATTGGTGTGGCACCATTCTCATTGATATATCACATTTTGCAGAAACGTTATGGAGCATAATCGTAATTTTGAATTATTTTGATGCAATTTTGTCCTGAAGCTGTATCTTGGAAACTGGAGCCAATTAATACTCAGGACATAATTTTCCTTTATTAGTGACCCAATTCTGGTAAAATAAAGCTACTTTCATTTCCGAGGCTTTCTACTTGTAGACCAGTGTAGTTAACATACAGTAGTATCTCAGGTACTGTTTCACCATTGCGTTCGCTCGTCCAGCAGCTCCATTCATACTTGGATGAAAAGCCGAGCTGAGCACCTGGGTAGACCCTATCAGTTTCACAAACTCCCTCCAGAATTTTGCTGTGAACTGAACCCCTTGGTCTGATATAATTCTTCTTGGTGCTCCGTGGAAATGGTAGATATGTTTTAAAAATAGTTTTGCCAGTTTCTGGGTGGATGGGAGCCCAGGACAGGCTATAAAGTGAGCCTGCTTTGAGAAAAGGCCAATAACAGTCCAAATTACTCTATTTCCACTATTTTCATGGAGTTCTATGATGAAATCCTTTGCGATTTCCTCCCAAGGCTGGGATGGTTCCGCTACCTGTTGTAACAGTCCAGGGGGCTTCATGGGTCTTTCTTTCATGGCTGCACAGATTGCACAGCTCTTAACATAGCTTTCAATGTCCTTTTCCATTCCTGGCCACCAGAACTGCCACCTTACCAAGTGTAAGGTTTTTAAAAACCCAAAGTGACCGGCTTGCTTGGCATCATGGTTTCATTGCAGGGCTTGGACCCTGAGGGTTCTAGGGAGGTACAATTTGGAGCCTTTCCAGGCTAATTCATCTCTATATGTTAACACTTGTTTGTTGTCTCTGAACCAGGGGTCAGATTTCAGTTCAGTTTTTAGTTTCTGGGTCAAGCTGCTGTCGGGGCTAGTGGATTGTTTCTGAGCTTGGTGCCTAGTGGTCACTTGAGAGGCTTTTTGTGGTGAGAGGCTGATAGCATCGACCACTTCCTTACGACTGCTCTTGTACTGTGGCATTCTGGATAAGGCGTCAGCCAGGAAGTTCTTCCCTCCAGGAATGTACTTCAGTGAGAAGTTGAAATGATTAAAATATTGCTCCCATCGAACCTGCTTGGGGGATAGTTTCCATGAGGTTCCAAGTGCCTCTAGGTTCTTATGGTCAGTCCACACTTAAAATGGTATCTTACTCCCCTCTAGGAAATGGCGCCAGGTTAGCAATGCCCATCGAACAGCAAACGCTTTCTTCTCCCAGACAGCCCTTCACCTCTCTGTGTTGGTGAGTTTTCTGGAGGTTTACGCGCCGGGTTGTAGGTCTCCCTGGCTGTTTTTTTTAAGAACTGCAATCACTGCAACATCGCTAGCATCCGCTTGGATGATAAACTGCTCTACGGCAGGGCTTTTCAACCTTTTTACCGATTGTACCACTTTTAGGATATGGCAGTATTCGAGTACCACCTAGCAAGGTGTCAAAAACTTGATGACCAAAAAAAACAAAAAACCTGTTCAAAGTTGCAATTGCACTGAAATGACTTATGACCATTTTTCACACTTATGACCATTGCAGCATGCCCAGGGTCATGTGATTTATATTTGGATGCTTGGCAACTGATTCACATTTATGATGGTCACAGTGTCCCAGGGTCATGTGATCCCCTTCTGCAACCTTTTGACAAGCAAAGTCAATGGCAGAGCTGCTGTGGCCAAGTGCTAAGGCGGGACTTCCTTTCCTCCCTCCCTTCCCTGCCTCCCTTTTTCTCATTCCCATCTCCTTCTGAAGGAAAAATTTGAACACCCCCCCCCCCCATATTTTCCCTCTTCCATATATTGATCAAACAAGGAAAGGCCTCCAGAGACAGAAAAGAGAAGCTGCTAAGTGAACTAGCTTAAAAAGGCACATTCCCCTTTAAGAATTAGCTACTGGCTAGAAAGGAAAGTAAGGAGCACAGCTGGCACTTAAGGAAGAAAAAAAATGTAGTAAGTTTTGGCTGCCGGCTAAGGCAGCCTCCCCAAATGGCTCCATTCATAAGTAAAGGGATGCTACAGGCAAAATCCATTCAGGAGAAAAATACTTCAAAATCCCTTGCAGCAAAACTTACAGCTAACAACAGCAGAGCAATAGAAGCTAACACCAGACATCAGCCAAATAGAAATTGCCAAACACTCCTTAAAAACACAAAGCCCACATTGCACAAATCCCAGAACTTCAAAGTCACAAAAGCACATAAGAATCCTTCCACTCTCCATCTCCCTCCCTCGTGCCTCACCTCCAGCCATTGTTGCCTTTTTTCATTCCTCTTGGAGGGTGACCCCTCCCCCGCTGCATTTCTTGCCTGTTTGCTGCTGCCAGCACAGGTGGCTGCCACAGCAGTTGTAGATCGGCTCATGGCCAGCCTCCTCCTCCTCCTCCTCCTCCTCCTCCTCCTCCTTCTTCTTCTTCTTCTTCTTCTTCTTCTTCTTCTTCTTCTTCTTCTTCTTCTTCTTCTTCTTCTTCTTCTTCTTCTTCTTCTTCTGTGCAGCTGACTCCACCTCCTCCCAAGGCTGCTGCTTTTTCTCTCTCTCCCTCTCCTGCCCAAACTGCCTCCTTTTATAGCCTCTCCTGTCTCTGCCCCCCTCCTCCTTTCTCATGGGGGAGGGTGAGCCAGAAGTGAGCCTGGGGCCTTTGCAGCTCCAGAGGACTCTCTCACTGTAAGTCCTTGCCTGTGCTGGCTCTTTCCCTCCCCCACTACACTTGGCTAGGCAGGGCTGCGTACCACCTGCCACTCATTAATGTACCACAAGTGGTACGTGTACCACAGGTTGAAAAGCCCTGCTCTACGGGGTTAGGGTGTTTGAGGATTGGCTCCCTTGCGAACAACCTTTTGAGTTGTTCAAACACTGCCTGGCATTCCATAGTCCATTTTAAAGGTTGACTAGGATGGGGTTTGGCCCCCCCTTTACCTGTTTTTAAAAGTTCAGTAAATGGTAGGGCTATTTTTGTAAAGGAGGGGATGAACTGCCAGTAAAAGATAGCAAACCACAGAAAGCTCTGCAGTTGCTTGTGAGTCTGAGAGGGTTGCCATTCTAAAATGGCTTTGACTTTTTGGGGGTCCATTTCCACCCCTTTGTTTGAGATTCGGTATCCTAGGTAGCCAAGGTGGGTTTGGTGGAACTCACACTTAGATAGTTTAGCACAAAGGTTTGCCTTCAATAATTTTCTGAGCACTTCGTGAACTAATCTGATATGTTTTTCCATTGTCTCTGTAAAGATGAGGATGTCATCAAGGTAAACTAGGACCCCTTTGTACAGGTGGTCATGTAACACCTTATTTATCAATTGCATAAACACTGAAGGAGTCCCCTGGAGGCCAAAGGGCATCACTTTGAATTGGAAACTCCCCAGTGGCAATTAAAGGCAGTTTTCCATTCATCTCCCTCCTAAATTCTTACTTGGTAGTAAGCTTCTCGCAGGTCTAGCTTAGTGAAAAATTTTCCCTTAGCTAGGTGAACTAACATGTCCTTCATAAGGAGTGGTGGATACATATTTTGCACGCTGACAGCGTTTAAGCCTTTGAAATCCACGCAAAATCTCAACGTCACATCTTTTTTCTCTTTGAATAACATGGGGGCAGCCACACGTGATTTGGCTGGCTGGATGAAGCCCCTGACAAGGTTTTTGTCAATGTATTCTCTTAATTCGTTCATCTCTCTGGGGGTCAAGGAATACATTTTTGGCTTAGGGAGTTTTGCTCCCGGCAGAATCTCTCTATTGCACAGTCAGTGGCTTGGTGAGGGGGGAGCACATCACATTCCTTCTCACTGAACACCTCGGCCAGATCTCGGTATTCCTTGGGAATGAGTTGGACCCCTGGCAACTGTTCTGTTGCGACCTTAAAAGGCTCAGTTGGTTCATTTCCGGCTTCAGTGGGGATGGCTTTCCTTTCCTGACCAGCATGAGTAGGAGGAAGAGGGCCCCTTCCTAGTCTCATGGTTCTCACCCTGTTTTCCCACCATATGGTAGGGTGCCACGTGTCAAGCCAATCCAACCCCAGGATTACGGTTTTGGTCATTTTTGGGATTACCACAAACCAGATAGTTTCCCAATGCTGTCCCATTTCTAGCCACACTGGTTCAGTTAGGTGCATAGCAGGTGATCCTCCAATTAACGACCCATCAACATGCTCAAACTTCATGGCCAGAGGTAATCGTTTGGCTCAGATCCCTAATTTTAGCACCGTTGGGAGATTGATTAGGCATCGGGTACAGCCTGAATCTATTAAGATGTCTATTTCTGCCTGGGTCCCGGTTTTAGGCACTATTAAATTTAGCAGGGATGGCAAAGGGAGGGATGAGTTGACTTACCATCGGATCATTCTCACCTTCGTCGTCGCTGTCATAGGGGGCTGGTAGTTGATTGTGTTCGACCAGAGATTGGGGGGGGAGGAGACCTCGACGGCTTGGCTCTGATGTACCCAGTTCGACTACTCTCAACCTCTCCGCTGAGGCTTCCTTGGCATAGTCGTGGTGGTAGGGGTGTTCTTCAGCTGGGGAGCCAGTGCTAGGAATTCAGCAGCTCAATGTCCTTGCTGGGCACACATGAAGCACTTGATAGGGGGGCCAGTAGGAGCTCTGGGAGAGCTGGTTACTGAGGCTGCTGCTGGATGTTGTCTGAACTGGCGCCTTTCCTAGCTTTGCCTTTGTCAATGCTGCTAATATTGGATATTATTGCTTTGACAAGATATGCAGAACTGTCTGGTATTTTTAGAGTCAATGCAGATGGGGGGGGGAGGAGAAAGATAAGGACTGCGCGGGAAGGGAACGGAAGTGAATCTTTGCCCTCCAAGTTGATTGGAAAATGTGAATGATGACTGCAAAAAGGGGAGGGGGAATAGCCTGGAATGTTATGTGCAAAGGAAGGGAAATTCAGATCTTGGAACCCCTCCATGTTGTGCTGATACTCTGTTACACTGTAATAAAGGCTTTCTAGGATAAACAATGCCTGGAAGTTCTTTGAAGTGTTTCATTAGTTGGAACTATGACAACATGCCAAGATCTGCAAACTTTTCAAACCAATTAAGGCCCCAGTCGCTATTCCTAAACTAAAGGAATAAGCTGACAAAGCTTCGGGGAAGATCTCATTATGGAAGAAGAAAGATTGCCTGAGGCCAGCACCCCGGCAGCAGCAGTTTCCCCGGGGGGGGGGGGGTTAGCAACAGCCAGCAAGCCGGGGGAGAAAGAATTCTGGCAGATCTCCCAGCTGGGAGCAAAGACTTCAAAAGCAGGATGGTGGAGAGCTAACGAAACGCCTGCCACTCAAGTTTTTGGTGAGTCACTGGAAAGATTTCAAAACCTAGAGGTGAAAAGCAGATATCAATTCCTGCAGAGAGCCCTTCCATTGCAGAACAGAAAGCCTTTCATATCCTGTCTTCCCCTGCCAGGGACTCCAGCCCTGAAGAGAGAGGGAATCCCAGTCTGAGGCCTCTGCAGCAATGAGGAGATTGGGTTCCCTAGCAGGTAGATGGTCAGCGATCTCTGAGCTTGCCACAGCTAATAGAGGCCTTGCAACAGCTTGGGGTGGTGCAGAAGCCAGGAGATCAGAAGCTGGTGGGAGACCGACCACAGCAGGGAGATTGGCCACAGCCCCCGAACGTGCAACCCCTGGGCATAAATCTGCAGCCAGGATGGGGCCAGCAGCAACAGCCACAGTGGGGGCCTCAACAGCTTATAATTACACCACTTTTCAGAGCAACCTTCGATGGGGACCCAGAGAAGCTGGTTTTTTTCCTCAACCAAGTGCGTTCTCATTTGAATTGCTGGGCCTATCTCTACCCAGACCCGGGGGCCATGGTCGATGTGATAGCATCCAGCCTAGAGGAAGAAGCATCCGAATGGCTGAACAATTTATATAATGAGCAAGCCCCCGAATTGGAGGACCCCCACCTCTTCCTCCTAGGGCTGAGAGAAAGATTTGAGGACCCATCTATTGCTCTCAAAGCAGGAGAACAAATCCACAAAATAAAACAAGCCGGCAGGCCTGCCCTGGAGTACGTGCGAGAATTTCGCAAGATAGCAGGTCGAATAGAGGGGTGGCCTGAGCAATCCCTAATCCATTACTTCATTGATGGATTAGACGATCACCTCTCTCAGCCCTGCATCTATCGAGCAGTACCTGATCAGCTGCAAGAATGGTACCAGGCAGCGGTGAAGCTAGACGTTCAGCTTGCCTGCTATAAGAAGCCTCCCCCACCTGAATCCAAGCAGCCACCAGAGCAACCCAGACAGCAATCACCCCCACGAAAACCTCCAACTACTGCGATGGCTGAGAGACCCAGGCCACCTGCAAGCCTGTCAATTAAGTGTTTTCGGTGTGGACAAGAGGGACATCAAGCATCAACCTGTCCAGTCCCCTACCCCTGACTGCAGAGCAGACCGGAACCAGCGACGAGAAGGAAACCTGCTCAGCGGCTAACGAGAGAAAAATCCAACCGGGTCATGCAAGAACCTGTTGCCCAGATTACACCCCCCAAACAGGAGGACTCCGGGACTCCGGGTGGACCCGCCCCTGCTCTACCCTCCTTTGACAGCAACGATGAAGGAGAGAACGACCCGATGGTGAGTCGACAAATCCCGCCTTTTTCATTGGCCGCCAAACTTATAATCCCTAAGTGTGGGGCACAAATGGACTTAAATGTGCTAATTGATTCTGGATGCATCCGCTGCATTATTAGTCTGCCCTTTGCCATGAAAATGGGCATACGGGCAAAACAGCTTTCCAAACCTGTGAGGTTTGAGCAAGCCGATGGCTCCCTGATGGGAGGGAATCTTGTCACACAATTAGCTGAGCCCTTATGCCTAGAAATAGGTGCACACTGGGAGTTTATTTGCTTCCTAGTGGCTCCAAAAATGACTGAGACTGTGATCCTAGGGCTAGCCTGGTTGGACAAATGGAAGCCGTTTATCTGGTGGGAGAAAGGAATGAGAACTGTGAAACTACCTATAGGGCCTAAACCTCCCACTGATTCAACCGATGTTGCGGGACACCTTAGGCCACCCAATGAGCGAGCGCACATGGCTGCCTCACCGCCGCCAGGTGAACCACTCATCCCCAATGAATACCGGGACCTGGCGGAGGCATTTAGTGAAAAAGAATGCGATGCCCTGCCCCCTCACAGACCCAATGACTGCTCTATCGAACTGTTGCTGGGAGCCAAACTCCCACGCCCGAGAATGCTAATATTGGATATTATTGCTTTGACAAGATACGCAGAACTGTCTGGTATTTTTAGAGTCAATGCAAATGGGGGGGGAGGAGAAAGATAAGGACTGCGCGGGAAGGGAACGGAAGTGAATCTTTGCCCTCCATGTTGATTGGAAAATGTGAATGATGACTGCAAAAAGGGGAGGGGGAATAGCCTGGAATGTTATGTGCAAAGGAAGGGAAATTCAGATCTTGGCACCCCTCCATGTTGTGCCGATACTCTGTTACACTGTAATAAAGGCTTTCTAGGATAAACAATGCCTGGAAGTTCTTTGAAGTGTTTCATTAGTCAGAACTATGACAGCCTTGGCTTTGATTTGGGAGCACTGGGCTTCTTGTAGCGCTTAAGCTCAATGTCCAGTGTCGCTGCCATCCGGTACCACTCGCACATTTGCTCAGGAATCCCCCTGTAGGTGCATGCTTGAAACAGGTCATGGTCCAAACCTTCCTTAAAGCAATGGATTAACAATTGCTCTGGCCACTGTCTTATTCTGCCTGTGACCCATCAGAACTCTTGAACAAACTCCTTTGTGGGTTGGCCCCTATGTTTTAGGTCGTGTATCTTCACATTGGCTTGCAGAGCCTGGGATTCGTCTTCAAACTGGCTCATAATTCTTCCAGGAAAAGATCTATGTTCCCCAGTTCTGGCACATCCTCATCGTGAAGACTGGTCATCCACTCTGCAGCCTCCCCTTCTAGACTTGCTGCCACTGTGTTCACCATCACCGTCTTGTCAGGGTAGGCAGGAGTGGAGTGGTCTAAGTGAGCCCACACCTGGTTCATAAAGAAAGACTGCTTATCTGGGTCCCCGTCAAATGTTCTGATCGGCGATGGGTCCGCAGGGGGTGGAGGTTACCAGTGCGCTGGACGCCAACCAGGACGCCAGTACTGGGGCCATGGCTAAGGTTAAGCTCATCTCTGGAACCCTCTTGGTTGCCCCACTGGACTTGCAGCTCACTGTTGGAGTGGAGGGCTTTGTCTGGGTCCTGGGCTCGATGCTGCTGCTGGCCTGGGAGGTGGGGAAGCCACACCGGTCACAATTACTGGACTCGGGCTCCAAGGGGTGAGGAGCGGTTGGGTTGCACTGGCCTTGGCTCCAGCTGAGACCTCGAACCTTGCAATCAGGGTCACTTCTCTAATTTCCATTCGGTCTAATTTCTCCTTTAGACTTTTGACCGAGTGCCCATGGATTGCTGTCAGATATTTCCATTCCCCCGATTCATCCCATCCTGCTGCCCTCTTTACTCTCCATTTTGGCATGAGAGATAGAGGGCTATGGGAAGACACCAAGGGGAACTCAGCCTAAGCAGCCTTGGGGGTACTCTTGCGTTGGAAGTCCTCCTCTGCTTGGTATAGATCCGCGATGGCTAGAACCTCTTCCTGCACCACTGGTCTGTCAGGCTTGTCTCCATGGACTTTCGGCCAAGCCCCCATCAATGGAACTCTGTCCTCAGTCTGGGTAGCCATCTGTGTCCCATCTGCAGGGTTTGTGCTGGGATTAGTAGTCGCTTCCCCTTTTTTCTCCATCCTGGAATCTTCCCTGAGTCTTTACCATCCTCTCAAAAGAATAGGTTAGGTGGTCGGGGCTCAGGACCCCGAAGAGTGCTCTTTGATAGCCTTCTATCTCAGAGCAGGGGAAAAAAAATTGGAGAGTTGGTTTAATGTAAAGGTTCTGACTAATGGACCCAAACAAATCAGAACTCCAAGGCTTGAAGCTTCCTCAAACAACATGTTTATTGGATACATCATATCGGCATGGTCAAACGTGAAACCAACTCTAATGTCCCCCCTTTTCTATGCCACTTCCCTCCCCTTTTCTATGCCATTGATCATGCTACCCAATGAGGGCAATTGGCAGGCTCTGTGACACTTTTCTCCACCTTCCAGCACCAGTGGGAATGACCTTGGTTCCCATGGGATTGCTCGGTGTTTAGCAATCCTTTCACTTTCCCCCCTTTCCTCCCAACCTGAGTGGCAACTGAGAATGACAAAGATGGCTTCAGCCAGGTTCGTTTCAGAAGTTGACAGCTGGGTTGTTCTTGGATTTCTTGTTTTTCCTTTTCAGTGGCATTGTGTTGGTATGGGCTTTTATAATCATATTTTTCAGAGTTTCACAAGCTTCTTGAGTGGTTTTCCCCTTTAAAATTTTCATCCATGGAATCCTTCCCAAGCTCTACATTTCTATGGAGATTCTCAGTCATCCAGGTCATGGTTGTCCAAACGAGCTTATTCAAAAGGCAACTGGACTTCATTTCTCCTTGAAGATGTTTTGCTTCTCATCCAAGAAGCATCAGAACTGAAGAAGGTTCCTCAATGTTATCCATTCTTTGAGCCATAGTAAGATAGCTGCTTGATAATAGACTCTCCATTCTGGGAGTCCAAATCCTCCACTATCTTTAGCTTCTTGTAACATTTTAGCTTTAATTCGTGCTTTTCCCCCTTGCCATATGAATCTCAATATTGTTGCATTTAAATTATCAAAAAATGTCTTTCCCAGTTTTACGGGAACTGTTTGAAATAGGAAAAGTAGTTTCGATAGAACACTCATCTTTACTGTCGCTATTCTTCCTAACAATGACAATTGAAGATTTTTCCACTTTTCCAAATCTGATTTTGTTTGTTTCAATAGTCTTTCATAATTATCTTCTTTTAGTGCTGTGCATCTTGATGTTAAGTAGATACCTAGATATTTGACTTTTTTGACTATTTGCAAATTTGTCTTTTTTGTAAATTGGGTTTTCTGTTTGTCTGTTAAGTTTTTTGTTAATACCTTAGTCTTTTCTTTATTTTCAAGCCGGCCACTTCTCCAAATTTTTCTATTTTCTGCAAGAGTTTGGTAGTTGTTTCTAGTGGCTCCTCCAAAATGAAGACCAAGTCGTCTGCAAAGGCTTGTAATTTATATTTCTGCTCTTTTATCTCCAATCCTTTGATTTCCGTATCCTGCCTAATATTTCTAGTCAAAACTTCCAGTGTGAGAATGAATAGCAAGGGGGATAATGCACATCCCTGTCTTGTACCTTTTTAATATCAAAACTTTCTGTATAATCTCCATTTAAAAGTATCCTGGCTGTTTGTTTATTGTAAATTGCTCAAATTGCATTTATAAAGTTGTTGCCAAAGTCCATTTCCATCAACTGTTGGAACATAAATTGCCAGTTTAAGTTGTCAAAAGCTTTTTGTGTGTCAAGAAATATCAATGCCATCTGTTTCCCTGTATGGTTTTCATAGTATTCCAAAACATTTAAGATGATCCTTAAATGTGTCTTTTAGGTAAAAAGCCATTTTGGTCTGTATGGATAAATTCAATCAGGAATTTCTTCATTCTTTCTGCCATTATCGAGGCAAAGATTTTATAGTCCACATTTAGTAACGATATTGGTCTATAGTTTTTTATTTGTGTGGAATCAGTGTCTTCTTTAGGTATCAAGGTAATATTAGCTTCAGTACACGAGTTTGGTATTTTTGTCTCTGAAAAGATTTCATTACACAGTTCCTTCAAAATCGGGCTTAATGTATCTTGTAATGCTACATAAAATTCTGCAGGAAGTCCATCAGGGCCCGGGGTGTTATCTTTCTTTTGCCTTTTTATAGCTTCTATAATCTCCATCATTGTTATTTTCCCATTTAATATATTTTGGATGTTCTCCAGGACTTTTGGCAGATCAGTTTCTTTCAAACAAGCCTGTATTCCCTCTTTAGAAGCCACCTCTGCCTTGTAAAGTGTCTCATAATAAGCCTTAATAATTTTTTTCATTGCATCATTGTGGAAATGTAATTCTCCTTTTGAGTCTTGTAGCTTATTTATCATTATTTTTTCTTTTTCTTTCTTCAGTCTGTATGCTAGCCATCTTCCCGGTTTATTGGCATTTTCAAAAAAGTTCTGTTTAGACCGTTTAATCTGCTGTGCCATTATATCCATCTCAGTTAGATTTAATTTGTGTTTTATTATTTCCATTTGTTTCTTCAAAACCTTCCTGTTGTGTCCTGAGCCTGCAAAAGCAGGCTCGGGACGTTGCAAGAGTCCCGGGCATTTGCAAAAGCTGCCCGGGACCAGACTGAGTGGCGCCGGCCTTGCATGCATGCGCAAGGCGGGAAAAGACCACCTCGTGATTGGTTGTATTTGCCCGGGGATCAGAAGGTATAAATAGAGGCCTGCGTGCCTCTGCTCGGGTTGTTCGTAGATTGGAAGCAGAGAATAAAGACTTGTTAGAAATGCTTCGTCTCAAGCGCCATTATTCTCCGGACTTAACACTTCCTTTCTGGGTCGATTTGTAACTCAAGTTCTAATTTATTAAGTTCCTCTTTCAACTTTAACTGTAATTGTTTCTTTTCTTTATTCTTTTTAGCAACATAAGTTATAGCCAAGCCTCTAAAATATGCTTTGGCCATATCCCACACATTTTGGAGGGAGGTTTCTTCTTTCTTGTTTATTTTGAAGAAAAATTCCATTTCCCTTGTCGCTAGTTGTAAAAATTATTTTTCTTTCAGTATGGATTTATTCAGCAACCAACTTAATTTTTTCCTAGATCCTTTCCAGGTCATTTTAATTGGGTTATGATCTGTCCAAATGTTGGTTTCTATCTCGACCTCTTGTATTATCATTTTCAAGTCATAAGATGTCCATATCATATCGATTCTAGACCAAGATTTGTGCCTATTTGAATAGAACGTATATTGTGATTTTTCTGGATTCCTCTCTCTCCTTATATCTTGAATGGACAATTCTTCTTTCATTTTTAAAAAGGCCTTAGGTAGGGTATTTCCCCCTTTTCTCCCTTGTTTATGGCTTTTATAGTCCTGGGTTGCATCAACTATTGCATTAAAGTCTCCTAGTATACAAAGGTTTTGGTAATTTAGTTCCACTATTTTATTATGTAGTTGATGATAAAACTGGTCTTGCTTATTGTTAGGTGCATAAATTGCAACCATCAATATCTGTTTTTGGTTCGCCATAATTTCCACCATTAATATTCTCCCTTCTTCATCTGCATAAACTTGTTTTGGATTCATCTTTTCTTTTGTATAAAAGGCTATACCTCTTTTCTTTTGAAGTGCAAGGGAGAAATAAAGCTTGCCCATTTTCGGTTGTTCTAAAATTCTGGAGTGTTGTCTCTTAATATGTGTCTCTTGGAGACAAATTATGTCCATTTTTAACTTTTTAGTCTAGTAAAGGTTTTTCTCCTTTTTGAGGGAGAGTTCAGTCCATTTATATTTATTGATAAAATTCCAACCTCCTCCATGACTTCAATTATATCTGGATCTCAATCTTCTAGGCAAACGTATCTGCCTCTGGTCTCTCAGTCTTGCTCCTTCCTCTGAATGGGTCTTTTTAAGTTCTTCCTCCTCAACTTGTTTAGACGCTCCTGCAGCATTTGTTTCCTCTTGCTTCTTTGGTTCGGGATCACCTTTTTCCAAAAAGGTTCTGTGACTGTTGAAGAATTCCGCTGCTTTGAGTGGGGTATCCAATCTATATCTATACCTGGGAAGATTCAGGAAAAGATAATCAAACAACGAATCAGCGAACACCTAGAGGCAAACAAAGTCATTACTAAAAGCCAACATGGGTTTGTCAAAAACAGATCATGCCAGACAAACCTTATTGCATTCTTTGACCAAGTGACAAAATTAGTGGATCAGAGGAATGCTGTGGATATAATTTACTTGGACTTCAGTAAGGCATTTGACAAAGTAGATCACAACCTACTACTCGATAAGATAGAAAAATGTGGGTTAGACAGCATCACCACCAGATGGATTTGTAGCTGGCTGACCGGCCGTACTCAGCGTGTGGTCCTCAATGGAACTGCATCTACATGGAGGGAAGTGTGTAGTGGGGTGCCCCAGGGCTCTGTTATAGGCCCAGTGCTCTTCAACATCTTCATCAATGATTTGGACGAGGGGATAGATGGGGAACTCATCAAATTTGCGGATGACACCAAGCTGGCAGGAATAGCCAACACTCCAGAAGACAGGCTTAAGATACAGGAGGACCTGGACAGACTTGAACACTGGGCACTATCTAACAAAATGAAATTCAATGGTGAAAAAAGTAAGGTTCTACATTTAGGCANCCACTTTACAATGCCTTGGTAAGGCCACACTTGGAATACTGCATCCAGTTTTGGTCACCACGATGTAAAAAAGATGTTGAGACTCTAGAAAGAGTACAGAGAAGAGCAACAAAGATGATTAGGGGACTGGAGGCTAAAACATATAAGGAACGGTTGCTGGAATTGGGTATGTCTAGTTTAACGAAGAGAAGGACGAGGGAGGACATGATAGCAGTGTTCCAATATCTCAGGGGCTGCCACAAAGAAGATAGAGTCAAGCTATTCTCCAAGGCGCCTGAAGGCAGGACGAGAAGCAATGGATGGAAACTGATCAAGGAAAGAAGCAACTTAGAACTAAGGAGAAACTTCCTGACAGTTAGAACAATTAACCAATGGAACAACCTGCCTCCAGAAGCGGTGAATGCTCCAACACTGGACATTTTTAAGAAGAGAGTGGACAGCCATTTGTCTGAAATGGTGTAGGGTTCCTGCCTGAGCAGGGGGTTGGACTTGATGACCTCCAAGGTCCCTTCCAACTTTATTATTATTATTATTATTATTATTATTATTATTATTATTATTATTATTATTATTATTATTATTATTATTATTATTGTTGTTGTTGTTGTTGTTGTTATTGTTATTGTTATTGTTATTGTTATTGTTGTTGTTGTTATTGTTATTGTTATTGTTATTGTTATTGTTATTGTTATTGTTATTGTTATTGTTATTGTTATTATTATTATTAAAAAGGTAACTCAAAATATCATATATCTAGCATAAATAGACTGTACTATACAGCCAAGCCAAAGCAGAAAAAAAAAGGAAAAGCTTCTTTCAACCAGCTTCAAGGTCAGATAAGAATGTCTGGGCATACAGCCAAGTGTCTGGGCATGGAGCCAAGTTTCTAGTCTGAATACACATCAGACAAAGGAAGAAAAAAAACTTTTCAATGTAGCCACTGGGGATACAATGTATCCCTTCCCAGCACTTAGGTAGAAAAAAAACCTGTTCAGAGTGAAGAAAAAAAAATGTGGAGTTTTAAAAATAAGGGGTATAGTTAGAATGGCTTTTCCAAATTAAAAAAAGTATCTTTAAAGAAACAAGCTTCCCAACTTTCTGTTAAGACTTGAACAGCTTTACTGTATTAAAAGTTTGTTTTTTGAAATCGAAAGTAGCTTAAACCGCAGCTTGTATACAGGAGGGGGGAGAAGGAAACTCCCCCCTCCCTTAGGGCTTCGCGCTCGGGCTAAAAACAGGCTATTTAAAGAAAAATCCACCTTCACTAGGAAAGAAGAGCATATTCTCACCCGGCTCAGCTGCTTGCTGTCAAACTAGGCTGCTTCTTCGTCTCCGACGATCAGCTGTTAATGGCGAATCGCATAAATGCGGTCCACCATTCTTCCGCAGATTCCAGGGGCTGCTTTGTCTTCCACAAAGTTTCGCCCTTCAGTGGCCACCTCTCCGGGGCAGCATTCGGCCCAAACGGGCTCACCAGCAGAAGAATATCGGACCTGGGGGACGGAGAGTCTTTTCCCCGGGTGTAACTTTAGCGATGTCACTGGAAATCTCCTTGGGTATCTGCTTTAAAACCACAATTTCTTTATTTTTGTATTGTAATGGCTCATCTCTCACTTTTCTCAGTACTTCATCCCTTGTTGTTTTTTTTATAAACCTTACATGTACTTCTCTTGGTAGAAGGTTCTTGGATGAGAAGCGAAATGTCTTCAAGGAAAAACAAAGTAAGTCCAGTTGCCTTTTGAAAAAGCACCTTTGGGGTCTAAGTTTGTTAAAATCAGCTCTTTTAAAGTCTAAGATACTGGTTTTATTATGTTCTATTGTTTGTGTTTGCATTATATTGAATTTTAGTATGACATGGTCACTCTCCCCCAAGGTTCTGGCAACTTCAACCCCATCTATCACTTCTTCTGTGTAAGAATTAGGTCCAGTATAGCTGTCCCTCTAGTACCCTCCTCTACATTTTGGATGACAAAGTTGTCAGCTAGACCAGGGCTTTTCAACCAGTGATATGTGCCCCACCGGTGGTACTTTGGCACCTGGCAGGTGGTACGCAACCTTCCTAGAGGAAGTGGCAGCAGGGGGGTAGAGGAATGAGCTGAAGCGGCAGCAGTGCTGCACAAGCCTTGAGGAAGAGATAGCTGGAGCTGCAGGGCTGTCGGGGCTTGGCAGAATCTGTGCATGTTGCTACAAGCTGATTGGCACTTCTGCAGAGTTGTCTGGGCTCAGCACCAGGCTCCAGCTGATTGGCACTTCTGAAAGCAGCACGTAGCTGGAGGTTCACGGAAAAGGAGGGGGGGACTCCTGTAGCGACGCAGCTCCTCCATCTCCCTGGGCGTCATTGCATACATCCAGGGTTTGGGTAGTTTTGCGCCCGGCACGATGTCGATGGCACAATCGGTCGCTCAGTGACGTGGTAGGACATTGCATTCCCTCTCGCTGAACACCTCGCCGAGGTCGGTGTACACAGCCGGGAAGGGGTTCTCTCGCCCGGTGCCCTTCTGTGATGCCTTCCCTTCCCTACACTCCACACCCCGTTCTCCGGGATCCTGACTAGGTGGCCGGGGACCAACCCCAAGGTGTAACTTCCAGTACCCCCCTTCCCACCATATAGTAGGACCCCACTTATCCAACAATGCCAGGCCCAAGATCACGGCCTCAGTCATGGACTGGACGACTATAAACCGGAGGATTTCCCAATGAGTACCCATCTCCAGTCTGATGGGCTCCGTTATGAGGGTGGCCAGAGCCCCCCCAAAGAGACCCATCCACCTGCTCAAACCGGATTGGGTGAGCCAGCCGCCGTACCCTGATCCCGACCTCTGCCGCCACGCCATCGCTCATCAGACACCGTGTGCAGCCAGAGTCAATGAGGGCTCGGTATTCCCTCCGTTGACCTGTCTGAGGGCTTGTCAGAGTAACAGGTATAGCAAAAAAGCTTATGGGCTCCTCACCATGGGATGCTCGGCTATGTCATCCTCGCTGTCATTGGCCACCAGATGGTACCTCATGGCCGCTGTTGCCTCCTCCTGCACCACCGGGGACACCCGCCGGGAGACGACCCCCTCCGGCTGCTGCGCTGCTCTCGACCTCTCCGGGGTCTTTTTGGGGGTGGGAGAAGCTTTTCCGGAAGTCGAGGAAGGAGCCCATGGACTAGGAGCCAGACACTCTGCTGCCCGATGCCCCGGCTGGTTGCACCAGAAACAACGGAACGGCACCCTAGCGGTAGGGCCAGAGGAGCCCGGACCCACAGCCTGGACTCTCCGTCCTTCATCCCATGGCTTCTCCGGTGCCCTCCTTGGTGCATCCGGATCCTCCCCTCTTTTCTGGAACTCTTGCAACCCCATGTCCAGATCCACCACCACCCTGAACCACTCCTGGAGATGGCTTGGAACACCCCGGAAAACACAGGCCTGGAGCAAATCCTGATCCAGGCCTGCCCGAAAATGATGGACTAGGAGGCGTTCTGGCCAAGAGCACAGTCTACCAGCCACCTGCCAGAAGTCACAAACATACTCTGTTGTGGGCCGACCTCGTTGTCGCAGCGCCAGTACCTTGGCCTCAGCCCGCTGGATCTGGGAGAGATCTTCAAACCAGGACCACAGCTCTTCCAGGAACAGACCAGCATCGCCCAGCTCCCTGCCATGGTCGCTGTAGAGGTCCGCCGCCCATGCCGCTGCTTCACCTTGCAGCCCTGCCGTAACCGCCACCACCATTGCCCACTGAGATGGGTAGAGATGGGCGTACTGGTCCAGGTGGCTGATAACTTGACTCAGGAACATGCCGAGGCGGTCCATGTTTCCATCAAATGTCACGGGTATAGGCGGCAAGCCCCAAACCACCCCGGGACCCCATGGCCCCATAGGCTGGCCAGTCCCCCATGTGGCATCAGCCAACTGGGGCAACCTCTGGTTGCCAGACCCCACCCCCTGCTGGCCTGAGCCCCACCCAGAGGGTGCTCCCCACGGGTCAGTCAACGACCTGCCTGGCCACACAGGCCATGACTGTGCTCGTGGTGCACTCAGACCAGGGCTTCCCACCGTAGAGGTACCCAGACCAGGGGCTACTCTGAGTCGTGGACTGGCCAGACTGAACCGGGCTGGATCTGTTTGTCTCAGTGTTGCCTCCATCTGGTGCCATGATGCTGTCTCTCGCACCACCTCCCGTCGCAGCCACGAGGGGGGCTCCTGGTACCCAGCCTCCCCGAACTGGTCTCTCAGAACATCCATAGTATACTGCCTGGGTGCTGTGGAGTAACTCCAGTCTTCCTCGTCCTCCTCTGTTATACACCTTTCCCTCCACTCCATCAGAGGGGCCCCGGCACCCGGAGTATAAGCCCGACCAGTGTCCGGGTTGGTCAGTGCAGAGCTGTGCCACCATTCCCCCGACGCCCCGGGGACCCCAGTCTCCTGGGCCTCACTCACTGGGACCGCAGGCCTTGGTTCCAGCACCTTTGGCCTAACCACAGGCTGAACCTCCTGGGCCTCTGTTTCAGGCAATGGTCCTGTTGCTCCAGCTGGGTTGCCCTCGTCCACCACCAGTGTGGCCTCCTGTTTACCCTCAGCCATTCCCGTGACAGTACAAGGGCAATGGGAGGGGAACAGAAAAGGGGGAGCGCTGACTTACTGTCAGACGTCCTTCACCCGTGTAAACAAATCCAGGAATGCAGGAAAGAGTTGACAAGCAGGTTTATTCTGTGCAGTAATAAAGTCAGCACTGGGAGTGATCTGCTTCCAGCTATTTACATAGCCTCCCCCATCCTGCAGTTCCATCCCCAATCAGCAAGCCAGCATCCGGCCTTCGAAGGTAAAAAGCCGCATTCCAACGCCCGCATGCTGGAAAGCTGATCCGGCCGCTGCTGCTGAAGCCGCAGTGGAGTCTCCGCAGGATGCCTCGCCGGCTCTCCCGCACGCCCGCATGCTGGGAAGCTGCTCCGGGCGCTGCAGCAGAAGCCACGGGCTGTGGAATCTCCTCGGGATGCCCTGCCCATCGGCGACGTCGCTGCAACATGTTCCATGCCGCCAGGGAATCCCCGCTGCCGCCGGAGCCGGCTACAATGGAGCGCTGGCCAGCTGACCCAACCAGGTGCCGACGGGCCATCCTGGGGTGCGCCGGAGTCCCCCATGCTGCCCGGTAGACCGCCGTCAGCTGTTCCTCTTGCGTGGTGTTTCCGGCGGCTGGCTGCTCGCTTCGGCAACCGGCTGCTGGGGTTCCCGCCTCTCGTGTAAATGTCGAACCCTGCCTCCCTCCCCCCTGAGCTAGGCACCCTGCCGTCCTACTGATCCTTCACCTGTACCCTGACTACAATGGGCGTAAGAGGGGTCACTCCCGGGGGCCTGAAGTGTCAACGCTGCAAATACTGTATATTCTTGCTTTGACAAAATATGCAGAACTGTCTGGTATTTATAGAGTTAATGCAGAGCAGAGGAGGGAGGAGGGAAAAGCCCGCGAAACAGAAAGGAAGGGAACCTTTGCCCTTCACGCTAATTGGTGAACATATATCATGACAGCAAAGTAGGGAGTGGAAATGCTAGCAAAATACTGCTTGGTGGGTGGGAATTTTAGATCTTAGCATACCTTCGTTATGCCGTGCCGACATTTTGTAACATAATAAATGACTTTTAGGAAAATCAATGCCTGGAAGTTCTTTGAAGTGTTTCATTAGCCAGAACCATAACATCTTGCTAAGATCTCAAATGAGAGCAATAAGAGACCAACCACTGAAATACAAAGATAAAGAACTTGTAGTTCTTAAACAGATTCCCAGAAGAATAAGAGAAGCTCGAAGAGAATATCAATTTTTAACGAGGAAACTGTTTAACAAGGGACTCGAAAAGATATAGATTGGATACTCCAGTTCAAGCAGAGGAATTTTATAACAATCACAGAGCTTTTTTTAGAAAAAGGTGACTTTGAATCCAAGAAACCGGAGGAAACGATGGGTGCAGGAGCACCGAAACAAACAGAGGAGGGAGAACCAATAAAGACTCAATCAGAGGAAGATGTAAGACCGAAAGACCAGAGGCAGATAAGCTCCCCTAGAAGATTGAGGTCTAAACACAATTTAAATTATGGAGGAGATTGGAATTTTTTCAATAAATATAAATGGTCTTAACTCCCCATCAAAAAGGAGTAAAATATTTAATAGATTACAAAAGTTGAAAATGGACATAATTTCCCTTCAAGAGACACATATTAAAAGACAACATTCTAGAATTTTAGAACAACCAAAGATAGGTAAACTTTTTTTTTCTCTGGCACAACAAAAGAAAAGAGGGATAGCTTTCTACATAAAAGAAAAGATGAACCCAAAACAAATTTACGCTGATGAAGAAGGGAGAATATTAATGGTGGAAATTACATGGAACCAAAAACAAATTTTGATGATTGCGATATATGCTCCTAATGAGAAGCAAGATCAATTTTTTCAGCAATTATATGATAAATTGGTGGAGTTAAACTACCAAAATCTCTGTATACTTGGTGATTTTAATGTAATAGTTGATGCAATACGGGATTATAAAAGCCACAAACAAGGAAAAAAGGGAGGAAATATCTTACCTAAGCCCTTTTTAAAGATGAAAGATGAATTGTGTATACAAGATATATGGAGAGAAATGAATCCAGAGAAAGCACAATATACATTTTATTCAAATAGGCATAAATTGTGGTCAAGAATTGACATGATATGGACTTCACATGATTTAAAGACTATGATACAGGAGGTTGAAATTGAACCTAATATCTGGGCTGATCATAATCCACTTAAAATGTCATTGAAAGGAGTTAGGAAAAAATTAAGATGGTCATTGAACAAATCTATATTGAAAGAAAAAGAATTTTTACAATTTGCAATGAAAGAAATGGAATTTTTTAAAAAATAAATAAGAAAGAAGAAACCTCTATTCAAAATGTATGGGACACTGCAAAAGCTTATTTTAGAGGTTTGGCTATAACTTATCTTGCTAAAAAGAATAAAGAAAAGAGACAAACACAGCTTAAGCTGAAAGAACAATTTAGTAATCTAGAAGTTGAACTACAAAATGATCCACAAAAGTTGAAGACACAAATGGAATTAATAAAACATAAATTAAATTTATTGGAGATGGAGATAATGGCACAACAGATTAAACGATCTAAACAGAACTTTTTTGAAAATGCCAATAAACCAGGAAGATGGCTCACATGTAGATTGAAAAAAGAAAGAGAAAAAAGATTGATAAGTAAATTACAGGACTCAAAAGGCGAAATACATTGCCATAATGATGCATTGAAAAAAATTGCCAAGGCTTACTATGAGACACTTTACAAGGTGGAGGTGGTTTCTAAAGGGGCAATACAGGAGTATTTAAAAAAAGCGAATCTTCCAAAAATACCAGAGAATATGCAATATATGTTAAATGAGAAGATAACAATGATGGAAATTACAGAAGCAATAAAAAGGCAAAAGAAGGATAAAACTCCGGGACCTGATGGTCTCCCAGCAGAATTTTATGTAGCTTTACAAGATATAGTAAGCCCGATATTGAAAGATCTTTGTAATGAAACCTTCTTGGTGACAAAAATACCAAATTCCTGGACAGAAGCCAATATTTCTCTTATACCTAAAGACGATACTGACCTCACACAAATTAAAAACTATAGACCAATATCATTATTAAATGTGGACTATAAAATATTTACAGCAATAATAGCTGAAAGAATGAAGAAATTTTTGAATGAATTTATTCACTCAGACCAAAATGGCTTTTTGCCTAAAAGACAGATAAAAAAAAATTTAAGGATTATTTTAAATGTGTTGGAATATTATGAAAAGCATCCAGGGAAACAGATGGCAGTTATATTTTTGGACGCACAAAAAGCTTTTGATAATCTCAATTGGCAATTTATGTTTCAACAGCTGAGGGAGATGGACTTTGGTGAAAACTTTATAAATGTAGTCCAAGCAATTTATAATAAACAATCAGCAAGGATACTTTTAAATGGAGATTATACAGACAGTTTTGATATTAAAAAAGGCACAAGACAGGGAAGCCCTCTGTCTCCTTTGTTATTCATTCTTACTTTGGAAGTGCTGGCTTGGAATATTAGACAAGATTCGGAGATTAAAGGACTGGAGATAAAAGACCAGAAATATAAATTACAGGCTTTTGCAGATGATTTGGTTTTTATCTTAGAGGAGCCATTGGAAACAGCCACTAAACTTTTGCAGAAAATCGAGAAATTTGGAGAAGTGGCTGGGTTGAAAATAAATAGGGAAAAGACTAAAGTACTTACAAAAAATCTAACAGAGAAACAGAAACTTCAACTTGTTAAAAAGACAAATCTCCAGATAGCTAAAAAAGTTAAATATTTAGGTATCTATTTAACATCAAAATGTATAACAATAAAAGAGGACAACTATGAAAGATTATTGAAACAAATAAAACTAGATCTGGAAAAGTGGAAAAATCTTCAATTATCATTGTTAGGAAGGATAGCGACTGTTAAGATGAACATTTTATTTAAGATACTTTTCTTATTTCAGATGGTCCCTGTCAAATTAAACCAGAAATTTTTTGATGATTTAAATGCAACAATAACGAGATTTATATGGCAAGGAAAAAAAGCAAGAATTAAAATTAAATTACTACAAGAATCTAAAGACAGAGGGGGCTTTGGGCTCCCGGACTGGAGACTTTATTATCAAGCAGCTATTTTGCTTTGGCTCAAAGAATGGATTATGCTGAGAAACAAACGACTTCTTTATTTAGAGGGACATGATTTGCAACTGGGTTGGCATGCGTTTTTGTGGTATGAGAAAAATAAAGTGCATAAATATTTTCAAACTCATGCCATAAGGAATGTACTACTTTTAGAATGGGAGAAAATTAAACATAAAATTTATACGAAAATACCTGAGTGGCTTTCAACAATGGAAGCATTTGCTTATCCAAACTTAATCAACTATGATAAACTTGTTATGTATAAAGACATTTTAGATAAGGATGGAAAACTTAAAGACAGGCAAGTTCTTCAACAACATGGTATTGATTTAACATGGTGGTCTTACCTGCAAATTCAAACAAGATATGAGAAAGATGTAAAACTAATGGGATTCTACAAAGAACAGACACCATTAGATAAAATACTTTTAAAAACAGATGAAAATTTGATTAAGAAACTTGATAAATTTTTGTTAAGCTGGAAGATGGAAGAAGAACAAGTAAAAGAAACAATGATAGTGTGGGCAAGGAATTTTGGTTATTCTATAGACTTAGAAGATTGGCAAAAACTTTGGGATCGAAATATTAAATTTACTAAAGCAGCTGCATATAAAGAAAATTTATACAAAATGTTTTATAGATGGCATATGACACCAGTTAGATTAGAGAAAATCTTTAAAAACGTATCAAATATCTGTTGGAAATGTAAACAAAAACCAGGCACTTACTACCATATCTGGTGGATATGCCCCAACGCTAAGAAATTTTGGTTTAAGATCCATATGTGGTTAGAAAAGATGATGAAAATAAAGATAGAATTTAAACTGGAATTGTGTTTGCTAGGAATATTAGGATCTAATTATGGAAAGGAGAATGAGTACTTAATATTACATGTATTAACAGCTGTGAGAATAGTATTTGCACAATTTTGGAAAAACGAAAATTTACCATCTGACCAGATTATAATAATAAAAATACTTGAATGTGCTGAAATGGACAGATTAACTTTAGAAATGAAAGAGAAAGAAGACTCAATCTATTTTAAAACATGGGATAAATTTTACCAATGGGTAGCAACACGATAGAATGAGAAAAGGTTATGAAATTCAATGGGATAACTGTTACTTTGTATTTAAATTTTATGTTTATTTCTATGAATTCTTCTTTTTTCTTTTTGTGATTTTAACAATAAGTAACAATAGCTAATAAGTAATATATTAATGTGTTAAAGTTATCTGATTAATTAGTAATATAATTAGTAATATTATATTAAGTATTGTTATTTTATATTAATTATCATTGAATATGTATACCTGGATGGGTTTACTTGCTGAAGCATTGATTTAAGGTGGGGGATAACCCCACTATTGTACTGATCCCTTTCCCTGGTCTAACCTTTTTTGTTTGTCACCCCTTGTTATACCCTTATTGACCCCACTTCCCCTTTATCCTTATAAAATCTAATAAAATATTTATAAATATCACAGCCACTGTTGTGTTTTCGGTTCGCAAGCAATTGACGAAGACGCATGGTGGAAACAATAGCTCTTTATTCTCCTTCTCCAACTCCAAGCAAGAAGCAAAAGGCTCGCAGGCCTTTTATAGGGTGAGGAACCCAGATAGTGCTAACCAATAGGAACGCAGCGTCTTCACGCCTTGCGCATGCGCGCAACGCTGGCGCCGCTCTGTCTGGTCCCGGGCAGCTTTTACAATCCCCGGGACCATTTGCAACCTTTCTGGGCCTGCTGAGTTTCCTCAACAAGCCCAGGACACAACACCCCTCCCCCCTAGATAGAACACACACAATTCCAATTTTCTTTACAATAATAATAAAATAAAAGGAAATAATATTCTACTCCATACAACACCCTTCTATAACTAATAGGGTTCGCTAACCAACCACTCTCTAATGTGGACTTCGCGTGTCTATCTTTCACCCAACATAGGTCCCATCTCCTTGACCTAGACCTGTATGGTCCCTTGTGTTGACAGGAATCTCACATAATTGCCTAGATGCTTAGGAGGGGCCTTAGCCCGTTGTGACCTACGCAAGGTTAGGGAGGGGGCCTGGCTTGTCAGCTCACCTGCTTGGCTAGGCAGACCAGGACTTGTACTTAAGGGTGCATGGCCTACCGGCCCGTCTGATGGGCTCGCTAGACCAGGACTTTTATGCACACGTTTTGCAGGTGACCCCTGGTAGGGCATACTGGCGAAATTGCCAGAGCTCTTTCCAGGCTCCGTTAGAGCAGCTGGAATTCCCCAACCTTCTGAATTGGCTGAGGATTCCCCAACTACCCTGGATGGCTCCAGGGAACTTAATCCCTCGAGCCCGTGACCCGTCTTGGACGTGACCTGCGTTGCAGGAGTGCCCCAATAGTTCCAGTCCCCTGTGGCCGAGGTGTCAGAGTCAGGAGCCGCCTGTATGGCAAACTCCTCCTCAGGTGAATCCCTGTTTGGAGCTCTTGCAGATACGCATGACTTCCTGTTCGGTGCAATAGCTGAACCGTGAGGATGCCCTTGCTCCACCCCTGGGAAATCCCTAGCGTCCTGCGGTAATTCCCAGGAGCAATGAGGCGGGGTCTCCCAATGTTGACCTGAAGTGCGATCTGGCTCCTGGGCCCCCTCCCCCCTGAGAGCGGAGGCAGGGGTGGAAGCTTCATGGGACAACTGCCAGCGCAGTTGATCAATGTGACGCCTCAGGACGCGACCATCTTCAAGGGTCACTTCGTATGATAGAGGTCCAGAGATCTTACAGATGACAGCAGGGACCCAGAGGTGTCCAGGACCATAGTTTCTAGCCCAGACCGGATCGCCCACCTGAAGTCTCCTAGGTGCCCGCGGCTGTGACACCTGTGAAGCCACCCGGTCAGGGTGCAGTCTATCCAACTTAGTAATGAGGCGGTGACCCCAGCGCAGTTCAGCTGGGCTCTTTTTGGTGGCAGTGCATGGTGTGGTGCGATGTGCAAGAAGGAAATCTGCTAACCTGTGATGCCAGCTGCCGTATGTTAGTCTTTTGAGTGCGTCTTTGGTGGTGCGCACCATTCTCTCCGCTTGCCCGTTGGTGGAAGGGTGAAAGGGAGCAGACGTTGCATGCCGGATCAGGTTGGTCTGAAGAAAAGCCTGGAACTCACAAGATGTAAATTAAGGACCATTGTCAGAGACAAGCACATCTGGAAGGCCATGGGTTGCAAAGATTCCTCTTAACACCTGGATGGTCCTGGCAATAGTAGTGGAGGAGACAGGTACAACCTCTAGCCACTTGGAATGGTTATCCACAACGATAAGGAAGAATTGCCCCTGGAAGGGCCCAGCATAATCTAAATGTACCCGTGACCAAGGGGTGTGCGTCTCCTCCCACCTGTGTACTGGGGCCTGAGGCATGTCAGGCCGTGATTGTTGGCACACTTGGCACCCGTGCACCTGAGCTTCGATAGCCTTATCAAGCCCAGGCCACCAAAGATGGCTGCGCGCAAGCGCTTTCATGTGCACAATTCCTAGATGTCCCTCATGCAGTGAGGACAAGACACTAGGCCTCAGTGAGGCAGGGATAACTACTCTACTCCCCCATAATAGGCACCCATTAAAGGTAGACAGTGCATTTCTCCTTTGCCAGAAACTTTGAAATGTCGCATCTGGACACGTGTCAGGCCATCCTGACAATACCCATGTCAGCACGCGTGCAAGCGTGTGATCAGTGGCAGTCTCTGCAGCCACGTCCCTAGCATTGAGGGGAGATTCAGGCAACTCTTGAATAGAAAGAATATTAATAGCAGGAGCAGGGTCTGACTCTACCTGTTTCAGAGGTAATCTGCTTAGGCCATCTGCATGGCCCATCACTTTACCAGGTTTGTGAACTAGAGTGTAGTCATATGCTGACAGGAAAATGGACCATCTCAGCATACGAGGAGAAATGATATGAGGTGTCTGTTTGTTGGTTGTAAACAACCCCAGCAGAGGCTTATGGTCTGTATAGACCGTGAAGTGGCGGCCATATAAGAAATCATGGAATTTCTTAATGCCAGCCACTATTGCCAAGGCCTCTCTGTCAATCTGAGCGTAATTCTGCTCTGCAGATGACAGAGTCCTTGAATAATAGGCCACAGGGAGTTGTGTCCCATCAGCCTTCAGATGACTAAGTACTGCTCCCACTCCATAAGGAGATGCATCGCATGCGATGCAAACAGGCAGTTGCTCATTGAAATGCGCTAAAACAGCATTAGAAGTGAGCAAGGCCTTAACCTCATTGAAACTCCTGTCATGGACTTTAGTCCACTGCCATGGAGCCTGCTTGTCTAAGAGCCTATGTAACGGCTCTGCCACAGCAGCCTTATGTGGGAGAAATGCATGGTAAAAATTCAAGAGTCCCAAGAAGGCTTGTAGCTCACTCTTGGACTTTGGACTTGGGGCCTGCTGAATAGCTAGCAGTTTGTCTTCAGCAGGGTGAATGCCTTGGGCATCAATCCTGAAGCCCAAGAAGTCAGTTGAAGTGACTCCTATCTTACATTTATCCTGCTTTAATTTAAGGCCTGCTTTTCGGAAACGAAGCAAGACAGCCCTTAACCTTTCTGCTAAATTTTGAGATGACTCCCCAGCAATGAGGATGTCATCAAAGTAGGGGCAGACCCCAGGAATACCTTGAAGTGTGCTCTCCATTACACTGTTGAATATGCCAGGGGCTACATTTACCCCAAATTGCAGTCTCTTGACCTTGAAGGCCCCCCTGTGAGTTACAATAGTCTGGGCCTCTGCAGATGCCTCATCAGGTAGCTGTTGATAGGCCTGTGCCAGGTCAAGTTTCGCAAAGATGCGCCCCCCCTTGAGGGAGGCCAGGATGTGGCTTACAACAGGAACTGGGTAAGCGTGCTGTTGCAACGCTTTATTCAGTGTACACTTGTAATCTGCACATATACGTATTTCTCCATTAGCCTTTAGAGGCGTTACTATGGGGGTTTCCCATGGACTAGAATCCACAGGTTCTAAGATGCCCTGCTGGAGCAATTTGTCCAGCTCAGCATCTATTTTACCTTTGAGGGCAAAAGGTGCCCTTCTAGGCTTAACCCTGATGGGTGTGATAGTTGGGTCCAAACGTAGCGCAATGGGGGGCCCCTTGTAGGATCCTAGCTCTGAACTAAACACATCTGCAAACTCCTTGCAGACTTCTGCAAGGCTCAACGTATGGAAATGGTGCAGCCCAGTTACCTGGATTCCCAGAGCCTCGAACCAATCGAGTCCAATAAGACTCGTACGTTCACCCGCAACTACCACCACATCTAGGATACCTTCAAAATCCTTATGCTGCACCTTAAGGGTGGTCTCCCCCTTAACACACACCATAGAATTCTGAAAATCTGTAAGTATTAGATTCGATGGCCTGAGTTTAACTCGAAGGCCACTACTACTACAAATCCTTTTGAATGTGTTAATTGAAATAATTGAGAGAGCGGACCCAGTGTCCAACTCCATTAATAAGGGAACCCCTTGCAACCTTACGTTAATGGAAAGTTTCTTCTTAAGGGGCTTGTGTGTCCCTGTTCTTAGAATACTCCTGCGCGATGCGCAGAAACCCACCCTGTGTTGGCTGGGGACCCTGGTACCTTTCTGAAGCAATTCTTCCCAAGGTTGGACCTTCTGGCGACCCAAACAGATGGATGCGATGTGGTCTTGCCTGCCACACGCCCTGCAAATGGCGGATCGGAACCTGCAATCAGCTCGCTTGTGGCGTCCTCCGCACCCGAAGCATTGAAGAGATGCTGGGGCCTTGTCCGGGCATCCCTTCTGCCTCTTCTCAGCTGGCTGGTGAAGTCTGTCCACCTCCTCTTCAGGATCCGCTTCTGATCCTTCTCGAGCGTCCTCTTGATGGACGGTAGCTGTGTCTGGAGGGTTCCTGGCGAGCTGCAAGGCCTTCACAGCCCCGCCTGCTGCTTCCTCAGCTGCCACCTCTCGTAAGGCATCTTGGAAGGAAATATCTTCTTTTGCAAAG
Organism: Protobothrops mucrosquamatus; assembly: GCF_001527695.2. Taxonomy (NCBI): domain Eukaryota; kingdom Metazoa; phylum Chordata; class Lepidosauria; order Squamata; family Viperidae; genus Protobothrops; species Protobothrops mucrosquamatus. Next base: position 120,191 of record NW_015387019.1, on the reverse strand, counting down.
ATCTTCTGATGTAAGTCTCTGCTCCTTAAGCCGCAAACGAAGCGATCTCGCAGCCTCTCTTCCAGATCCTTGAACTCACAAGGCCTGGCCACTTGCCTTAAGGCAGCAATAAAGTCCGCAGCAGATTCACCCGGTCTCGCTGCTCGAACGCATGCCTCCAAGCAATGACAGATAACTTCGGCTGGAAGTGTTCCTTCAACATCTTTTTTAGATCAGCATATGTTACTGACTCAAGAGGTGCAGGGGCCATCAGGTTTTCTGCGATGTCAAAAGCTTCTTGTCGAACTTCTGGTGGCAGGCGACCTCGTCGGACGCAGCTGCTGCTGCCTCCCGCCTGTTTCAGCGTAAAAGCCATTTTGACAGCTAGCATCAGCTGTCAAACGGCTTGATACCCTTCCCCTGGGCATAAGGGGATAGGTGAGCTGCCCGGGGTAGGAGTTGAGTTCCCGAGTCGTCCCATGTGGACGATGTAGGTGAGAACTCCTCCGG
>NW_015387019.1:116243-117659 GCF_001527695.2 Protobothrops mucrosquamatus | reverse complement strand
GGGGAATATTAATTGCTATGAATAATGCACACAAACGCAAGCAAATACAGATTAGATTAAACTTGGAAAAAGAAATTGGGACTAAAGAAAAATTACTACTGCAACGACCAACAGATATCAACTTAAAAACCTCTATTAAAATGCTTAAAGATCAATTTAACTCGTTAATTGCTGATCAGGTGGCCACCAACTTGAAGTACATTAAACATAATACATTTGCTAACGCAAATAAACCGGGGAGATGGTTGGCCTACCAAATACGCAAGAGACAAAAAGCTAGACTTATATCCAAAATTCTGGTCAAGGATCGTGAGATTTACCAACAAGAAATGATTAAAAAGGCATTTACTGAATTTTACTCACATTTATATTCTTCAGAGACTATAAATAGTGAAGATATTGACAAATACTTACAATCTTCATCTATATACAAACTTACATTGGATCAACAGAAATTTATGAATGAAGAGATTACTACAGAAGAAATCTTAAAAGCAATTAAACAACTGAAAGCTGGTAAAGCCCCTGGCACAGATGGCTTGACAGCAATTTATTATAAGTCATTGTCAGCTGTAATGCTACAACCTTTAAAAACTTTATTTAATAGAATTATGGTGGGAGAACAAATACCAAGGCCTTGGACAAGAGCTTTTATATCTTTGATACCGAAGGATGATAAAGAAATCTTGGAACTTAAAGATTTAAAGAACGGCTCGGGATCGGGCAGCGTTGGAGCCCGGGAGGCGTTGGAGCCCTGGAAGTGCAGCGGCCGAGTGGCCGAGTGGCGGCCGAGCGGCCTGGAGGATTGGCGGCCGGGCGGTCTTGGCGGCCATGGCAGATTGCGACCTGGCGGCCTGGAGGATCCGGATGCGGCCCGGCGGCCTGGAAAACCTGGCCTGGCCGATGGCCTGGAAGGCCTGGAAGACCTGGAGGCGGCTTGGTGGAGGAAGGGTAGGCCTTTCTGGCTGGATGGTGGGCGGATGGGGTGGGGGCTGGCAGGGGGGGTTTAGTCTGCTCTTGCCCCCCCCGCTGCTGCCCATTCCACCGTCCCCACCCATACCATCCTCGCCCATACCATCACTCCCACCAGTCGCACTACCCCACCCCATTGTCGGGACGAACGACGGGGACATTTGTTGTTGCCACTCCCTGCCCCACCTTCCATTTGCCTCAGCCCCCCCCCTGAACTGAACCAACATCCAGGAGGACTGTTTCTTCCCCTGTCCGGGCCTTTCTGCTGTGGGACTCTGGACTCTGGACTCAGTGAATAATCTGGGATGTACCTCAGGTCAGAGCTGCTGGCCCTGCGCGATTCCCCCCTCGCGCAGGTATGGCCCAATTTGACCTTAGGGGCCTGCCTCGATGACGGGGTATGGAGCCCCGAGAGGTGGTGTGCAGCCAAAGAAACGAGAGATC
>NW_015387019.1:97152-115250 GCF_001527695.2 Protobothrops mucrosquamatus | reverse complement strand
GGAATATAATTTAGGTTTTCAGTAAACTTGTTTTTCTTATTTTTTAATATATTTTACCTACTCATGTAGACTAATATATTTTGTGGAGTTAGAGATTTTAATATTTGTTTGCTTATATCTGAATATTATCCTGGGATTCGGTTTGGGAAGTCCGGGGTGGGGGGGTGGGGGTGGGGGTTTTTTCTTCCATATAGCATTGTGAAATACCTGTGATGTTTTTTTTCTATGTTGAAAATAATAAAATTTTATTAAAAAAAAAAAAAAAAGCTTCTTGTCCACAGGCACACAAAAGAGTTGCTGCCTTCAGGCCATCTTCTCTTATCTGATTTACTCTAAAGTAATTCTCCACCCGTGCTATGTAGGAATTCCATCTCTCTGGGTGGGAGACATCGAAATCAGTTAAGCGGCCAATCTTCAACATCGTAAAGTTTACGACCTTCACCAATCGCTTCCTCTGCAAGCTGATGTTTGGGAAAGGGTCCTTTAGCCGAGCTCACTCCCCAGCGACGCTGTACTGGTGGAATGGGACGCTGATGCAGATGCCGTCTTCCCTCGTCAGGACTTCCTGGGTAAGTCCCTCTTCATTTCTTAAGCTTGCAAAGGATCCCACCTTTATCGTCAGTGTTGTGTTTTCAGTTCGCAAGCAATTGACGAAGACGCAAGGTGGAAACAATAGCTCTTTATTCTCTTTCTCCAACTCCAAGCAAGAAGCAAAAGGCTCGCAGGCCTTTTATAGGGTGAGGAACCCAGATAGTGCTAACCAATAGGAACGCAGAGTTTTCGTGCCTTGCGCATGTGCACAAGGCTGGCGCCACTCTGTCTGGTCCCGGGCAGGTTTTACAATCCCTGGGACCATTTGCAACCTTTCTGGGCTTGCTGAGTTTCCTCAACAGGCCCAGGACACAACAGCCACCATTTTGACAGTTTTGCTGTACTGTTGTCTGTGGACGCCCCCACTAAATGCAAGGAAGGGATAAACTGAGCCTGGTTTGTTCTCAATCTTTTAAGTGGCCACAAATTACTAGCAAAAGTGGCATTTGATCAGAAGGCAAGGAAGCATCGAGAAATATTTCCCCTTTTGCATTTGAGCAAAGAAGGGACAGGAAAGGAGAAAGGAAAAGAGGAAAGATAAAAACAAAGAAGGAAAGAGGGGAAGAGAGCAATGAAGGAAAAAGAAGGAAAGAGGGGAAGGAAGAAAAAGGAAAGAGGAGAATGAAGAGGGAAGGAAAAAGAAGAAAAAGAGGAAGGAAGGAAGGAAGGAAGGAAGGAAGGAAGGAAGGAAGGAAGGAAGGAAGGAAGATTATAATGAGAGGGAGGGAGGCTCTGAGGGAAGTCCTGCCTTAGTACTTGGCCACGACCAGCCTTGCTGCCCTTTTGCCATCCCCTTGTCCCCTCCTCCTGACTCTCCTGGTGGTCTCCCATCCTATCGCTGAGGATGCTTTGGTTCCAAAGCCGGGTCTCCTCGCATGGAGAGGAAGTGGGCCTCCCTCTGACCCACACATTTTGCCCTCCTGCACACACCATGAGCAACCTGGCCAAGGAGAACAAGCCAAGCAGCAGCAGCCTCGAGGAGGTAAGTGCAGCCGGGCACCCCCTTGGGGAAGGCTGTGCTGAGCTGGGTGCTTGCCCTCCACTGCCCAGGGCTCTGGGCAGCCTGCACCGCCGAGGGTCCTCCATGTGGCCTGAGAGCAAAGGAACCACCACCGAAGAAATTTAAACTGGTACTTTTTCCCTTTTATTTTTACAGTTTGTAACATTTTATTACAAAAATACAAAAGCAAATAGTAGGACACAGTGAGGAGGAAGAAGGGGGAAAAAGTGAGGGGGAGAAGGGAAAAAAAAAAGAAAAGGCACTGATTTCCGACTTCCTCTGTTGCAGTAGAATGAAGCATTAACATCGAACCTCAACTTTTTACTTTTCCATAATAGTATAAACTAGCCATTTCTATAACAGCAAATCAATCTAATCAGTAAAACCAAAAATTCTGCCTCTTTTTTTTCAGTCATCAAGTTTTTGACACCTTGCTAAGCACAGGTGGTACTCGAATATTGTCATGTCCTAAAAGTGGTACAATCTGTTAAAAGGTTGAAAAGCCCTGAGCTAGACTCATAAGGAACCTGTTCAATCCCCAACTTGATGCCGAGTTTGTCTCCCAGTTGATGTCAGGGTAGTTAATGTCCCCCCATTATTACTGTGGTGTGTTTCCTACATACATTTGTTAACTGGTTAGTAAAAAGTTCATCTATTTCTTCTGCTTGGTTGTGTGGTCTGTAGTATACACCTATGGCAATGTCATTCTTTTTTCCTTTTATATTGACCCATATGCATTCAAGGAGGCTTTCGTTCTTGGTTTTATGCATTTCGGTAGAGATGTAGTGATCTCTTACATATAATGCAACTCTTTTGTCAGTTCTGTTTCTTTTGAAGAGTTTGTATCCTTCCATCAGTACATTCCAGTCATGAGTTTCATCCCACCAGGTTAAGGTAATGGCAACTATATCATACTTGCACTCATGTACTTGTACTTCAGGTTTGGCTTGTTTGTTCCCCAACTTTTGAGTGTTTGTGTATTTGACTCCTTTATGGCTGACCCTGGGTATGCTTCCTACATCTCCTACTACATACCAGAGTTTTTCTTCCTTCCCATCACTCACTACCTCCTTGTTTGATTGCTGGTCTGGGGGGGTTTATGCTTGGGATTAGGTCCTAAAGATCCTAAGGATTGGTTACCCTCCCCCCTCAATTTTAGTTTAAAGCCTTTCTGATAAGTTGAGCCAATCATTTTCTGAATACATTCTTCCCAGTTCTTGTGAGGCACAGCCCATCCGTTGCCAGAAGCCCTTCATGTAGGTAATGCAGATTGTGCTCTAGGATCCAAAGTTCTGTTGGTCACACCAATTCCTAAGCCATTGGTTCATTTCTAAAATCCTTTGTTCCCTCATTGGATGTTGATCTTTTGTTGAAAGTACAGATGAAAACACCACTTGTGCTCCAAATTCCTTAACTTTCTTGCCTAGTTGCTCATAATTTCTCAATATTGTTTTCAGGTTCATTGTCATGTCATTCGTCCCCACATGAAGGAGAAGAAAGGGATAGAAATTTTTGGCTTGATTATTTTAGTAAGGTTCTCAGCCACATCTTTGATTTTTGCTCCAGGGAGACAATACAGGTAGTCCTCAAGTTACAAGTGTAATGGAGCCTGCACATTCCACTCGTAACTCAAAAACTTGTGGGAGTGAATCTTGTAACTTGAACGAGAAAACTCCCTGCTCATTAAAACGCATGTGGCTCATTAAGTGTACACAAGGTATCTCAGGGTGGGGAAGGCCATGGGAGGGGCTAGTGATGGAACAGGCCCCCAAGGCCTCCCCGACCCACTAAGATACCTTATGCTTTCCCCTCCCTTCTTGCTGCACCGGAGGCATGCAGAAGCCTCCCCCGATCTCCGTTCCAGGTGCAAATGGCTTGGAGGACCCCTCCGAAGCCTGGATCCAACCTCCAGAAGCTCCGTTTTGGGTGGCAGCAGCTTGGAGGACCCCTCCAAGGCCTGGATCCAACCTCTGGAGGCATGCAGAAGCCTCCCCTGATCTCTGTTCTGGGCAGCTTGGAGGAGGCCTCTGAGGCTCCGGGGAAAATGGGGTCACTTTCTCCCCCAGCGCGGCGAGCTCCAGCGGGCTGGACATGGGTGTGAGGGGCCTGGCCTTCTCCCTCAGTTGAAGGCTTCAGGCCTGCCCTCAGGCAGAAAGGAGTTGGGGGCAGGAGCAGGAGACAGGCACCTTTCGCATAGAGAATGAAAGTTTCTGAGGTCCATGATTTGGCTCAACTTCAAACACTTGCGTGAGATCATGGACTCCAAAAACTTCCATTCCATTTCCAAGCCGACTCTCCTCTCCCTCAAAGGGAAAGAAACCACGGCAGAGAGGATTTTTGCAAGGTAAGTGAATCCAGTGTGGCAGGAAGTGAGGGGGAAGCAGTTGTGAGGAGTGGGGGGGGGAATAGGGTGAATGTTGTAGAGCCTCTGCAGTTGCTCGTAAGGGCGAATGACTGCCGTGGTGCTGCAATATTTGTAATTTTGGGACTTGCTCGTAAACACTAGGGGGCGCTGATCGCGTAACTTCAAACGAGCATTAAGTGAATGCTTGTAACTCAGGGATTACCTGTATACCTCCATAGATAGATTGTCCAGTCTACAGTCTGGTTCTGTTCCCCTGAGAGCTGAATCTCCTCTCACCAACACTCACCCTTTTTTCCCTAGGGAAGCCTGAGCTAGTTTTCTTCCTTTCACAGGAGCACTTGATGATGCATCTTTTCTAGGTGTCTGCATGCTTTCTTCCAAGGGGAGGCCGTGAAATCAATTACTTAGCTCCAAAGGGGCTGGACTAGAGAGCAGGGACATTATTCTTGGTTGCTGTTTTGTTCTATGAGTGACATGTTTCCATCAGTCTTCCTCTAAATGTTCATATACATATACAGTACATATATGTTTAAGGATTAAATTTTTTAAAGTTTATAAATGTTCAAAATGTAAAATGTTTAACCAAAGATTTAGAAAAAAACCCTAATTTTAAATTTTAAAATTCTAAGAGTTTATTTAAAAAATTTAGAAGTATGCACTTTGATATGTACTTCTTTAGAAAGAAGGTTGCAGTTTATTGAAGAGCAGAGCCAGACAGAAATGTGGATCTGGGAAAGCTGACCATGTTGCTGGGAGTGGTGGGTTTTTATACCTTCTTGGGCTTTTGTGTCTGGAGTTGTTCCTGTTTGAGGCTTTGTATTTCCTGTGTCATGTACTTTGACCTGAGTCTGAGTGTGCCCTTTTTGTATTCTGATGGTGGTGGGTTAATCCTATTATGTCCTAAAGGTCATGTCTTTAGCGTTTGGGTGGGGTATGTAGATTTTCTAATCTCATCAGCTTCTAGTTTCCTGGCTCCAACCTTCCTGAATAGGATTATCAAATCTGCATTTCTAAAAGCTGGTCTGTTTGGTTTCTGTTTGGGGGAGGGAGACTTGGGGCTGTGTTTGCCTAAGATTTTTCATTATTCCTTTGAGGAAATATAATATTCTGCTTTTTAATATTCCCTAAATTATTTCCTTCTCTTGGGTGTGTGTGTGTGCTGTCCTCCCACATGGGGATGAGGAAACTGTACCTTTTATTTTCATAGTGATGTTCAGTAAGGTGTCATCCAAAGGATTTCTTGGTCAGGGGTGGGAATGGCTTTTTGTCCATTGTCTCTGGTTTGATAAAAAGCTCACAAATAGAATGCTTTTCCTTCAAAATAAAAGTGGGTTAAGTATCTGCTTATCAGTGAAGATAAATGTATTCATCTGTAGGTGTATTTAGCCTAAGAGTGGGAGAATTGCAACTCTCTGATGTTTAATTTAATTTAATTTAATACATTGACTTATATGCCGCCCTTCTCCCCACGGGACTCAGGGCGGCTCACAGCATATTAAAACAATATCTGCTTCCCACAATATTAGGCAAACTGGCTGGGGCCACTTACCATGTTTCCCCGAAAGTAAGACCCAGTCTTATATTATTTTTGCCTCCAAAAGAGGCATTAGGTCTTATTTTCGGGCAGTGTCTTATATTTTTCGTGACACCTGCCTTGCCTCGCAGTGGCGGCGGCACCAACAACCCCATCCAGCAGGAGCCCACATGGCTGCTGGCCCACTTCTGCTGTGAGGCAGGTGGGGGAGCGGTGGGGTAGGCCTGGTCCCCCTCCGCCATTTCGGAGACAGGGGGGAGTTATGGCGAAAGGCTCTGCTGCCGCTGTGCACCGCTGGAGGGGCTTTCTTCACACTCTGCCCCACAGATCACCTGTCCAGCAGCAGCCGCTACCTCCTTCTCCTCCACCAACTCTCCCCTGCTGCCTCCCTCCACCAGCCCTCCATCGCCGCCACTGGAGAGAACGGAGAACAAGAAGTGGAGCAGCTCTGCGCAGTGATGCAGAGCAGAGAAGAGCACTTGCTTTCCGCCCTGCATCGCCCCGCGTCTCCCTTCTCTGTTCTCGAAATGGCAGCCCCATTTCCTGCTGCTTCTCCTCCCGAAAGCAAAAAAATTTCAACACTAACCTGCTTTCCAGCTCTGGTGTGTTTCTCTCCTGCTGAAACGGAGTTCGTGGGACTAAAAAAAGTTCAGTCAGACCTTCCAACTTCTCGCAAAAAAGATCCTTTTTTTCGTAGCATGAAGAAAGCCCCTCCAGCGGCGCACAGTGGCAGCGGAGCCTTTCGACGTCACTCCCCCCTTGCTCCAAAACGGCGGAGGGGGACCAGGCCTACCCCGCCCATCCTCCGTAGGGTAGCATGGCAGTCTGGCTCGGGAGAGGAGTGAAAGGGAGCAAGGAATTGCCTGGCCGGGGGGGGGGGAGGCTGAAGGAAGCAGGTGTGGGTGCGTGGGGCAGCTCCACCCCCTCCCCACCTGCCTTGCGTCATTATGGCGGCAGTGGTGCGATGTGCCATGCAGCCTCCTGCCCCATTGCGGCAGCCAGGTGGGATGGAGTGGGTGGGGTTCTAATTAGGGATTATTTTTGGAGTAGGGCTTATATTAGGCCCACCCCCAAAAATCAGGGTAGGTCTTTTTTTCAGGGTGGGGTTTATTTTCGGGGAAACATGGTAATACTGTGGTTAACACCATACAGACACCATTGCAGTTTCCCCTGCAATTTAGGCCCAAATGTTGTCAGCAGATCCCCATGATCTCTTTTCAGATGATGGGGAGAGGATTAAGTACAAAATAATGCCTTTATTTTGGTTACAGAAACCAATAGTTCAACAAGGTGGCAATTTTGTTGTGAAATTTCTCCAGTACAAGCCCCTTATGTTAAAACAACAAAAAACCTTCTTTTCATTTGGCCCAAACATTCCTCTGAATCTTGTTAAGTCCGTGGCCTTGCAGGTATGACAAACACCCACTGGCCTGTGCCAATAACATTATCAGTGACAAGAATTGGCCCCTTTCCACCAATTGTGCTTCTGTGCTAGTCTCAGATGCAGCACATGTTTTTCAACCACTTGTTCCATGGCACAAAATATTCACTTCTCTGTAACCTAAGCTTTCTCAGTGTTTCCATAGTATAAGGCAATAATGACCAGAAGGGAGTTTCAAATCTCTGAATTCTTTGCAGTTGATTGGCCAAGATTTCTGACTTCCAACTGTTTAAGAACAGCTGCAATAAATGTACTTCCCACCCAACTGCAGACAAATTTATTGCACTGATCTGTAGAAAGCCTGGGCTATATATTTTGTGAGGGAGAAATGTGAGCACTGCTCACCACCATACCTATATTAAAAGCAAGTTTTTGCAGCAAATCCAAGGTGTGAAAGACTGAGAGAGACTTAAAGCAGATCTCCCAAGCCTGAAGACCACTCAGCCTGGATGTGAAGTACAAATACAGAGGTTGTTTTCATATTTAAACAAGGCTAAATATGTACCAATATGAATAAAACTGTCTTGCTTCAATTTTTATAAAGGTTAAAAAGAAAAACGTAGGTTTGCAGAAATTCCTTTCCCCATACACTGGGCAGCCACATCACCTGTCCCCGATCTCTTCCCAGCTGCACAACAGGCAGAAATCCAACAGATGCAGCTTCCTCTACTAATTTAAATGGCAGCAAATTAAAACTTCTGTGGTTAAATTCCTATTATCAATTGCAGTTAAGTGGACAGAGGTGATGTGTACATCATCACTCAAAAAGCTTCATTTGCTAAAGCAAAACATGTTCAAATAACTCTCACATTCATCCTGTGCACCAAGATGGCAGAATTCTTTCTATGCATACCTCTCCCCACCCCATTCCTAGGATGCAGTTCTTCAGCTCAAGTGAGGCAATGCATCCTGGGATTTCTGGTATCCCCAGCTCAGTGGTCATTAGTTTCATATACCGTGTTTCTCCAAAAATAAGACCCAGTCTTATTTATTTATTTTTGCCTCCAAAAGAGGCACCAGGTCTTATTTTTGTATGTGTGTGTGTGTCTTTTCCACTCACCTCCAGCACCGACAGCCCTGTCCAGCTGGCCCACTTCTGCGGCTGAAGGAGCAGCTTCATTCTGCATTCCAGAAGGCCTTGCAGAAAGGCATCTGACTGCAAAATGCAGACCTGGGGATGCTGCAGAAGTGGGCTGGTGAGGAGAGGCCTGGCTGCAAGGTAAGTGGGTGTGGGGCGCATGGAGCAGCTCCACACCCCCACCCTAGCTTGATTTTTAGGCATGCACATCGCCCCAAAACTAGGGCTTATTTTGTGGGTAGGGCTTATATTAGGCTCACCCCCAAAATCAAGCTAGGGCTTATTTTCAGGGTAGGTCTTACTTTCAGGGAAACATGGTATAAACAAGGGCTATCATTATAGGCATTCCAGTTCAACAAAGGGTAGTTTTTCAGTAACTTTCCTGGGAATTATACAGTATAATGCCATAAGAAGCATATATGTAGCATCTTGTTAAGCTTTATAGTGTAGTCCCATCAATACTCATTCTTTATAAAAAAAACCAATTTGTTCACAAGACCTTTTGCCCAGGTAAAAGACAAAGCTTCACTGTGTAAACACAATGCCATTATATGTACACGTATGCAGAAATCAAACACACTCCTTTGGAATTGGTGCATTCCCCCAAATAATCATAGTAGTTGTGATGACCCAGGGCACAGCACAGAGGCAATGCAGTCAGCTGGCAATTCAAACCACGCTTTAATTGCTCCAAATTTTCCCAAAATGCTCCCATGTTTCTGGCAAGCCTCCAAACAAAGGAAGACACACACACCTTCAGCCGACTCTGGCTGCAAGTAGTTTCACATACAGTCTGATTAGGAGAGGATTTTACTCAAGGCCATGGAGATAACAAGGAATGACACATACATCATAAACCTAACGAGTCTGTGTGAATACACACTTGCCTGAGCAGTTTCAAAAGGGAAGCCAAAATACAGTCTGAGATCTTTGAACATCCAAGCAACGTTGTCAGCCAGTCCAATGGTCAGAGTTTCCGGGTTTCCAAGCAGAAGTCACAGAACAAGAGATCAGTAACAACACACACAAAACTCCAAGGAATCAGCGTTTGTTCCCGACAAGTGCCTCTCCCCACAGCATCTCCTTAAATCTCAGTCTCCAGTTGTGCCTTGTGGAGAGGGGCGGGACACTCTCCTCCCAAGTAGTTGAGCCTGCCTGCGTTGTTCCCTCCTCTCCACTCTCTGTGCTCTAGGATCAGGTGAGGGTGGCCCTTGCTCATCGCCTGAACTCTGTCTCTCCTGTTCTTCCTGTCCCAATCTTGAAGGGCCCTGGCCTGCCTCAGCCTGCTCTTCCCCACATTCCTCTGAAACCACAGACACATCTCCCTTGACCTCCATAGGGTCCCGTTCCAGCTCATTTTCCTCCGCAGATTCAAGCTTCGATGGAGGCATGACAGTAGTACTTTCTTAGGTTGAAGCAAATAAAATCCTGGGGTAGAGTTTTCAATCAACTACTGTAGTCCACCTATGACTGGGCAGGATCACTGAAAAGAAGGGCTTACTTGTAGTACTCCATGGTAACCAAAATTAAAAATCCTGCAAACTAGCATGTGGAGGTGAGGGAGAATGACTGCACCCTAGCTCTAGCTTGTTTGGTGTGCTGGTTATATACTTGCAGGGAAACATTTGTGTTAAGGACGGTTTTGTCGTTGCATCAAGATGGGTGCCGGGAAGCAGGGCTCTGCTTCCCACGCTTGATTTCTTCCTGCTGGGGGTCCAAAAAGGACCAAAAGTTGCCCTGCAGAGGCAACGGACCAAGAGGGGACCCTTGTAGATCATGGGAAGGCAGTAGCCGACCTGCTCGATCCAAGGAAGACCTTGGGACTGGCAGGAGAAAGACTGGCTGCACCTATGCAGCCAGTCAGAAGCTGCTGACCACCGGAGGAAAAGCAATTCCAAACAAGCATGAGCAACATATTGGACCTGGGTGAGACTATTTTCCTTCTTCTATGATCATAAAACCTGTTCTGAAAAAAAGCATCTGAAAGCAACAAAATCCCCAGAACTAAAGGGAGGGGTTTTTTTTAAATTCCTCCCTCCAGAATAAAAGTGGCAGTTTAAGTTTTCGTGGGGAAAACAGAGAGGTTTACAATATTATTGTGGACATAACAGAGAGAGACAGAAAAAAGAAAAGTTTGGGGAGCTTTAATACTCTTAAACTCTTTTTTTATATTTCTATTGGAGAGCATCGGAGCAAAACTTTGTAAAAATTACTGGAAAATTACAAAATGGGCATCTAATGACATCTAGTGGCAAGAGAAAAGAACTACACCAAACCTTGCTCACAGACCTTATCTATATATTTTGTCTGGAGTGTCAGAACTTGGCCAGACACCCAGACATAGTTTACAGTCTAAACCTTTTGATGTCCCTGACCTTCACAGTCCTGTAGATTACAGCTGGAAAAAGAGAAGAATTTCTTTGGGCTGCTTTTCGCTGCAGGATGGATTATAACTAAAAATATAAACTACTTCAAAGCCATCCGGCTTTTTTGGATTATAAGTACTGCTTGAGATGTGATTTTACAAGCTATTTAAAGACAGAGTGAGTGGTAAGGAATTACTGCTAGCAAGACATTTTGGATTATAACCTTGGCAGACGGGCAACATCGAACCTTGGGAGAAATTTTATGCTTTTTCTTTTTTCTCTTTTTTCCTTTTTGTCTCTCCTATTTGTTTGGGGAGCCTAGTGGTTTACAATTTTTTAACGTTCGACTGGAGAACTATTTATGGACAGTGGAAACTGAAATATTGGAGATACTCCTTGGAGAAGGCCTATGGACTATCAACTTCAAATAGTAGGCCTTGGTGGATTATACACTTTGACTGAGAGACAATTTTGGACTCTGGACAATTGTCCCTGGAAGTGAGCCCTATCTACAGAAGTGGATTATAAACTTTTTTTCTTGTTTCTTTTTTTCTCCTTTTTTTTTGCTCTTACCTCTTTGCTGAGAGAGCCTATTGGCCTAAAGACTACAGATAAGAACTACAAGAGTTAAGATAATTTTAAAAGATATATTGTGTTGAACATAATACTAATGGTTTGGTTTAAGACGGGTATTGGGAAAAAGTATTAGAGTTTGATAAAAGATTTGGGGAGTAGAAATAAAATGAGTGCTCCGAATCTAACCAAAACTGGTAAGAAAGCACCCTCAGCCCTGTCCTCCGCCTCTGCAAGCCCGCTGTATCAGAGAACAATTGAAGCAATGCTTCAACAAGAAAAAGCTAATAACTTCCAGAAGGAGATGCAAGCGACACTACAAGTGATTCAAGAGGCAATTTCCTCCCACAAGGAAGACACAAGGAAAAATCATGAGGAGATGAAAGATAACCTTGATAAAATGAACCAAAAAATTAACAACATAGATTCCCAACTAGAAAACTTTAAACAGATGGTCACAAAAAATGAACAAAGAATTCAAAAAGTAGAAGACAAGTCAGTAGAGACCGACCAAAAGTTGGAAGAACTAAAAGGTGAAAACCAGAAGCTGATGCAGATTAACAGAGAATTGGAAGATTCAATGGCAGTCATGGAAATGGAAAAGGTGTCTTACTTCCTAAGATTCCAAAGTATAATAGAGCAAGGCTTTTCAACCAGTGGTACGGGTACCACCTGTGGTACATTGGCACCTGGCAGGTGGTACGCGACCATCCTAGAAAAGTGGTAGCAGGGGAGGAGAATGAGCTGAACCGGTGGCAGCACCGCACAAGCCTGAGTGAGAGACGGCTGGAGCTGCAGGGCTGTCAGGGCTCAGCGGAAGCATCAGGATCAGCTCCAGGCTCCAGCTGGAGCTCGGCGCTGATCCTGGCGCTTCTGCCGAGCCCAGAAGAAGCACCAATCAGCTGGAATGTTGCAGCATCTCCAGGGTCTTGTGATTTACATTCAGATGCTTGGCAACTGATTCATATTTATGATGGTCACAGTGTCACAGGGTCATGTGAAGTGACCAAAACCTGCTGCAACCACCCAGCAAATGAGGGGGAATAAAAACCAAACACCCCCCACCCCACCTCCGCTGCCAATCCTCAACAGAAATGCTCACAACAATGAAAACCTCGGACAGGAGGAAGAGCGCCGCCAGGTGGGCAGGCAGGTGTCTTGCTTGGCTGTGGCTTGGGGGGCACTTTTTTCAGTGCCATTGTAACTTCGAAGAGTCACTAAGCGAACTGTTGCAAGTCGAGGACTACTTGTACTTTATCACTTTTTTCCTTTTTTTTTTTTTGGTCATCAAGTTTTTGACACCTTGCTAGGCGACTGGTGGTACTCGGATATTGCCATATCCTAAAAGTGGTACAATGGGTGAAAAGGTTGAAAAGCCCTGTAATAGAGGATAAGGAAGAGGATCTCACAGATCTGATAATGGAGCTATAGGCTGAAGCACTGGAAATCGGAAAACAGGAAATGGAAGGAGAGTTAGACCAGATATTTCGAGTCAATTCAAGCTATGCAAGAAGAAATAAAGTCCCTAGAGAAGTAACTGTTAGATTCATTAAAAGATCTATAAGGGATGAGATTCTGAGAAGAGTGAGAGATGACCCTCTGCAATATAAAGAAAAAGAAATTGTAGTCCTGAAGCAGATTCCTAGGAGAATAAGAGACACATGAAGAGAATATCAATTTTTAACTAGAAAATTAATTGAAAAAGGAGTGAATTTTAGATGGCTGATTCCAGAAGGGATCCTAATTAACTGGGATGCAAAAAGATACAGACTGGACATGCCACTTAAGGCACTGATAATGATAAACCAAAAACAGATACTGATGATAGCAATATATGCACCTAACAACAAACAAGAAGAATTCTATCAAAAATTACATAAAAAATAGTGGAACTGGAATATCAAAACATTTGTTTAATGGGAGACTTTAATGCAATAGTAGATGGAATACTGGACTACAAAAGTAGTAAAATAGGGGAAAAAGGAAAGAATATACTACCTAAAACTTTCTTTAAAATGGCAGAAGAAATCCGTATTCAGGACATATGGAGAGAAACGAACCCAAAAAACCCCACAATATACATTTTATTCAAACAGACACAAATCATGGTCCAGAATTGATATGATATGGATATTTCCTGAACTAAGCACGATTATACAAGAGATCAAGATAGAACCCAATATATGGGCAGATCACAACCCAATAAAGATGACTTGGAGAGGAACCAAGAAAAAATTAAGATGGTCCCTGAACAAATCCTTATTGAAAGAGAAAGAATTTATACAAATAGCAACAAAGGAAATGGAATTCTTTTTTCAAAATAAATAAAAAAGAAAAGACATGGCTTCAAAATGTGTGGGACACAGCTAAAGCATACTTTAGAGGGTTGGCTATAACCTACATGGCGAAAAAGAATAAAGAAAAAATGCTAATTTGAAAATGCTAATAAACCGGGGAGGTGGCTAGCATACAAATTGAAAAAAGAAAGAGAGAAAAAATTGATAAGCTGCAAGACTCAAAAGGCGATTTACAGTTTTAAAATGATATAATTAAAAAATAATTAAAGACTTTTATGAGACACTTTATGATACAGAGGAACCCTCTCAAGAAAAAATAAAGCAATTCATAAAAAAGCGGATCTACCAAAAATCTCAGAGAATATACAAAATATTTTAAATGAAAAAATATCAATGATGGAGGTGACAGAGGCTATAAAAAGGCAAAAAAACGATAAGACTCCAGGTCCAGATGGGTTACCTGCAGAGCTTTATAAATGTCTAAAAGACACACTAAGTCCAATAATGAAAGAACTATGCAATGAAGTACTTTTAGAGGCTAAAATACCAAATACATGGACAGAAGCGATCATCACTTTAATACCTAAAGAAGACTCAGACCTGACACAAATAAAGAATTATAGACCAATATCTCTATTAAACGTGGACTATAAATTTTTTGCCTCAATAATAGAAAGATTAAAGAAATTTTTGACTGAATTTATACATACAGACCAAAACGGATTCCTACCTAAAAGACAAATAAAAAATAACTTAAGAATGATCTTAGACATTTTGGAATAGTATGAAATTCACCCAGGGAAGCAGATGGCGTTAATATTTCTAGATGCACAGAAGGCTTTTAAAAACGTAAATTGGCAATTTATGTTTCAACAATTAGATGAAATGGATTTTGGAGAAAACTTCATAAATATAATTAAAACAATTTATTATAGACAAACAGCTAAAGTAATTGTAAATGGAGATTTTACAGAAAACTTTAATATCAAAAAAGGCACAAGACAAGGATGTCCATTATCCCCATTATTATTTATATTAACACTGGAGGTACTAAACAGAAACATTAGGCAAGACACAGAAATTAAAGGATTGGAGATAAAAGATGAAAAATATAAATTACAAGCATTTGCAGACGATCTGGTCTTTATACTAGAAGAACCGCTTGAGACAAGCCTTAAGCTTATGAAAAAGATAGAAGAATTTGGAGAAGTGTCAGGTCTGAAAATAAATAGAGAAAAGACCAAAGTGATTCTAAAATAACAAAAGTGGTGGCATACAAAGAAAATCTATACAAAATGTTTTACAGATGGCACTTAACACTGGTGAGGTTAGCAAAAATGTTTAAAAACATATCTAGCAACTGTTGGAAATGTAGACAAAAACCAGGCAGACAAAATTACCATCTTTGGTGGACATGCCCCAAAGCCAAAAGATTCTGGTCAAGAATACACATATGGTTAGAGAAAATTACTAAAAAACATATAGATTTTAAGCCAGAATTAATTTTGTTAGGCATAATTGTAGGAAACTATGAGAAAGAATGTATATACAGTATCTAATTTTACATGTATTAACTGCAGCGAGAATTGTATTCGCTCAACATTGGAAAAATGAAGATTTACCAATGGAGGAAGAGTTAATTAAAAAAAAATTAGATTGTGCAGAAATGGATAGATTGACTTTGAAAATGAGAGAGAAAGAAGATTCAGTATATTTTAGAACATGGGATACCTTTTATCAATGGCTAGAAAAACAAGGTAGAGAGAAAGGAATTTAACATGTATTAGTAAGTTAAATGTTGGAAACTCAGACAATATGTTGCTGATATGGAGCAATCTTTATGTGCCACCCCTTCTTCCCCTTTCTGAAGTGGTAAGGGCTAGACATGGATTGATCTTCTGAGCGAAAACAAAACCTTTGGCAGGCTTTACCATTGCTATGGTAATTGCCGCAGGATTACATGTGTGCTGCAGTTACCAATTGCATATTGCTGGTAAAGAATTACTGTAGCGGTATGCATAGAGGTTTTCAAGAAGAGATTGGACCATTTGTCCAGAATGGTATAAGGTCTCCTGCTTGAACAGGGGGTTGGACTACAAGACCTCCAAGGTCCCTTCCAGCCCTATTACTCTAGGTCAGGGCTTTTCAACCGGTGTTACGCGTACCACCAGTGTTACATTGGCACCTGGCAGGTGGTTCGCAACCCTGCCTAGCCTAGACAAGTGTAGTGGGGGGAGGGAACAAGCTAAAGCAGTGCAGCACAGGACTTGCCATGAGAGAGTCATCAGGAGCTGCAGGGCTGCTGGGGTGAGACAAAGGCCCCAGGATCAGCACTTCCAGCACACCCGGTAGAGAAAGGAGGAGGAGGGCGGAGACAGGAGAGGATATAAAAATAGGCAGTTTTGGCGGGAGAGGGAGAGAAAAAAAAGACATCGGAGAAAGAGTCAAAAGAAAAGGCTTTTTTCAGAAAAGTGGTGAGAGAGACAGAGAGGAAAGGCATTGGGGGAGGTGTGTGTGTGAGAGGCAGAGAGGAAAGGCTTTTGGGGAGGTGTGTGTGAGAGGTGGAGAGGAAAGGCTTTTGGGGGGAAGTATGTGTGTGTGTGAGAGAGGGGCTTTTGTGAGCTAAGGGTGAGAGAGAGAGAGAGCATGAGGGGCTTTTGCGAGCAAAGGGTGAAAGAGTGTGAGGGGCTTTTGTGAGCGAAGGGTGAGAGAGAGAGCATGAGGCGCTTTTGTGAGCAAAGGGTGAGAGAGAGAGAGAGAGAGCATGAGGGGCTTTTGCGAGTGAAAGGTGAGAGAGTGCGAGGGGCTTTTGTGAGCGAAGGGTGAGAGAGAGAGAGCATGAGGGGCTTTTGCGAGCAAAGGGTGAGAGAGAGCGTGAGGGGCTTTTGCAAGTGAAGGGTGAGAGAGAGAGGGTCTTTTGTAAGCAAAGGGTGTGAGAGAGAAACCACGAGGGGCTTTTGTGAGCGAAGGTGTGTGAGAGAGAGCGCAAGGGGCATTTGCGAGCGAAGGCTGAGAGAGAGAGAGAGCACAAGGGGCTTTTGTGAGCGAAGGGTGAGAGAGAGAGAGAGAGTGCGAGGGGCTTTTGCGAGCAAAGGGTGAGGAGAAAGAGAGAAGAGAGAGAGAGAGAGGAAGCAGGGCCGACCAGCCACCTGACCATCAAGGTGGTGGTGCATATTAATAAATATTGAGAAATTCATCATACATTTGTCAGTATAAAGGGAAAGTGATTCAGCAAAGGAACCGCCACCGAAGAAATTAAAACTGGTACTTTTTTTTCTTACAGTTTGTAACATTTTATTAGATTATAGAATAAAATATAAAAATACAGAAACAAATAGTAGGACACTGTCAGAACCCATTTCTCTATTGGGGGTGGCGGTTGTGTTCCTTTCAGGTTCTTTCTGTGGGTTCTGTCATTCTGGGGGGAGGGGGGAGGCTCCAGGGAATGCATCATTTCTCCTTTTGCTTAGCTACAATGTATCCCCTCTGCCTTTGCTATCTGCTTGCTCTTTGAACTGTTTCCCCTTGATGTCAACCTGGGGTGAGAAAGGAATGTGCCTCCGGACATCTGGCTTATCTCTTGCTGCGGAAGAGAAAGGTGCGAAGACCCAACAACGTCTTCACAGGCATGGGAACAGACTTGGTTATCAGCTCCGTTCCCACAGTGGACCTAAAACCTAGGGATTGGCTCGTTTGAACTGACCGGATGAACTATTGGGGTGGGGTTTGCTTGATGCTCATTTAACCTATTGATCTGAGCAGGAAACCCTCAGATCCTGCCTTCTATGCCTGCTGTCAGCTTCTCTTAATAAATGTTCCTTTTGGAATGGAATTGTTCTAAGAGTCCTGCATTCTTGGGATGAGGTTTTGAAGCGGGTCCTTACAAACACAGTGGGGAGGAAAAAGGGGGGAAAAGTGAGGGGGAGAAGGGAAAAAGAAAAGGCATTGACTTCCGACTTCTACTCTGTTGCAGTAGAAGGAAGCATTAACATTGAACCTCAACTTTTTACTTTTCCATAATATTATAAACTAGCCATTTCTATAACAACAAATGAATCTAACCAGTAAAACCTAAAATCCCCCCCCCCTTTTTTTTTAGTCATCAAGTTTTTGACACTGGTGGTACTTGGATATTGTCATGTCCTAAAAGTGGTACAATCTGTGAAAAGGTTGAAAAGCCCTGCTCTAGGTTAATTAATCTACTTGCTCTGTGCTGCCACCCGTGGGAGATTATTTAATTTACATTCTGATTCTTAGTTTCATACTCTTGCTTCTTGGACCATTAAAGTACATGTAAATCTAGGTTGGAGTATCCTCCCTTTTTTTTTTAAAGTTAGGAATTAAAAAACAGCAAAAGAGTGTAAGAAAATTAACCCTAACCCTGTGATTGAGTTGGGAACACCTGGCACTGAAACACCATTGAAGTTAAGTCAGTGTGGTCTTAGTTGATGGAAACTCCACATAAAATCCTCTTAGCTTGTTAAAGGAAGAAAGAGTGATGGCATTCCATGCTACTAATAATCAGTATTAGGCAGCACCTCCTTACTTGTTCCCTACTTGCTCTGTTAAAGGCTTTGTTCATCCAAGGTCTAAGGGTGTCCCCTATCTCCATTGTTATTTGTTTTAACAATGGAGGTTTTATTGGTTAAAATCTGCGAATCACAGGTTATAAAGGGTATAAAAATTAAAGGAAATGATTACAGATTGAGAGCATTCGCGGATGATTTAGTTCTGACCTTAACACATCCAAAGGAATCCGTAAATGAACTAATGGTGATAATAAAACAATATGGGGAATTATCTGGATTTAAGGTAAATAGCCATAAGACTAAAATATTGTCTAAAAATATGAA
>NW_015387019.1:77631-96313 GCF_001527695.2 Protobothrops mucrosquamatus | reverse complement strand
AAAGAAAATAAAATTCACACCGCAGCTATTTTTGTTAGGGATAACTGAAGATTTAAATACTCAAGAAGTGACTTTGATGTTAAATCTTATTACTGCAGCAAGATTATTAGTAGCTCAATACTGGAAACAAAAAAATTTGCCTTCAATGGATGAATGGAGAAATAAGGTTTCTAACCTGGCGGAGATGGCAAAAATCTCCACGTATTTGAAAGACCAATATCAGGAAAGATATATTAAAATATGGGAAAGATGGATAGTTTATATACAGAAAAGATATGAGATAAAAAATTACCATGTAGGTTATGAATAAAAATTTTTCTTATGTTAGTAGAATGAATGTTATGAAGGGGGTTAAAGAAATTAGGATGTTGTTTATTTTAAAATTAGAGAGTATGGTAGATAAGTTGTGGATATTATAATGGCTTGGTAACCCTGTGTTCAGTTCTGGGAAGTGAGGGAGGGGAAGGGGGGGGAAGGGAAGGGAAGGGGGATAATGGGGTGGGGGGAGAGTCGGGATGGTATTATAAGTATGCATTAATAGTTATATAACTAAAATGTGTAATGTTAGAATTGAAATGTATGTATGTTAATGCATTTTATGTTTGAAAGATGTATAATTCTTTCTACTTTAAAAATAAAAATTTTCAAAAAAAAAAGAAAAAAAGAATTAATCAAATATACTTTTGAATGTATGGTGAGTTCCACTGCTCCTTGTGAAGGAACTTACATCCAAGACTGCACCATTTATCCAAAGCCACACACCTGGAAAACCTTCCCTGGTTCCCTTGACAGAGGAAAAGGACCTATCTTAATTCATCCCTAGATCCAGAGTTGTTCAGAACTGCTGGTACCTGAGAATTACATCTCCTATTGAATGTGCCACAAGAACAGGGTTTCAAGCAGAGGGGAGTCAGTCTATATTGTAGAGCAGGGGTGTCAAACTCGCAACATCATGTGACGTGTCGCGACGTATCGTGACTTTTTTTGCCATTGCTGGCAATGGGGTGGGCGTGTTTTCGTTATGATGCATCTGGCCCGCGGGCCGGCAGTTTGACACCCCTGTTGTAGAGACTTGAATGAACTTTTAATCCAAGGCAGGGGTGTCAAACTGCTGGCCCGCGGGCCAGATGCATCATAGTGAAACTGCACCCACTGCATTGCTGGCAATGGCAAAAAAGTCGTGATACGTCGCGACACGTCATGTGACGTTGCGAGTTTGACACCCCTGATCTAAGGCTTTAAAGCAGAGTTTCTCACACTTGTCAATTTTAAGCATGGCTGGCTGGCTGGCAAATTCTGGGAGATGAAGTCTACACTTCTTAAAGTTTCCAAGTTTGATAAACAATGCTTTAAAGAAGCAAAACTACCATTTGGTCTAAAGCACAACCAATGGCTAGAGTTGATAGAAAAATGCAGCCTAGGACATTTGGAATTTATCAGGTGGGATATAGCTGCACTAGAAAGGCAGTAATTGTAAAGGTCTAACATCAATGAGTTTCAGGAATAAATTGTGAATAAAAAGGAATTCCGATGAAAGGAGAGAGCCTGGATACAAGATGCTACTCAGCAGCTCTGTTATCTTGAATCACAAGAAATGCATATAAAGACCCTCACCAAGAACTCCAGATGGATAACATGTGGTTCTTAATTTACAGTATTACTAAGCTGCAGCTCTCAGCATTGCTGGTACTGGTAGAGGTTGCTGAGAATTTTAATGGGTGGCCACCTCTGCATTAAGGTTTAAGACTCTGCAAAGAACAAATAAACTGATATGTCACAGTGCATAACATCAGTCACTGCCAGGCTGCTACTTGTTCCATGTCAACCAACTAAGGATTTGATCTTTCAGATGCTGAGACCAATCTGATTTGAAATTGTATTTTGATGCCTGTTGTTTGGTTTGGCTCAGGGGTCAGCAACCTTAAACACTCAAAAAGCCACTTGGACCCATTTCCCAGAGAAAAGAAAACACTGGGAGCTGCAAAACTTGTGCACGCACGTGCGTGTGCGTGAGGGGGGGGGAGCTTGATTGAAGGGTTTAATTAAAAAGAAATAGAGGCTGCTGTGCATGAGTTCTCTCTCTCTCTCTCTCTCTCTCTCTCTCTCTCTCTCTCTCTTCCTCCCTCCCTCTCTCTCTCCCTCTCTTTGTCTCCCTCCCTCTCTCTCTCCCCCCTCTCTCTGATCTTCTGCTCACCTGGCAAGCTGGCTTCACCCTGTTCTCCGACAAGATGACTCACATTCTTATTGGGCTGGCTCTCTCCTGCCCTTGGTCTGCCAGTCCTCTTCCCCCAATCAGAGAGAGAGGAGGGGCACTTGCGCTTCCCTTCTCTCTCTCTCTCTCTCTCTCTCTCTCTCTCTCTCTCTCTCTCTCTCTCTGTAAAAAAGAGAGTGGCCTCACGCTGTTCTCAGACAAGCTGACAAGCTTATTGGGCGGGGCTCCTGCCTTTGCTGCGTCTCAACAGGAAGCAGGAAGCAGCAGCAAAGGCAGGAGCCCCGCCCAATAAGCTTGTCAGCTTGTCTGAGAACAGCGTGAGGCCACTCTTTTTTTTTTTACACACAGACACACAGAAAGAGAGAGAGAGAGAGAGAGAGAGAGAGAGAGAGAGAGAGAGAGAGAGAAGCGCAAGTGCCTCTCTCTGTCTCTCTCTCTGCAAATGGCGGAGGAGGCTGGGAGCCGCAGGAGAAGGCTCAAAGAGCCACATGCAGCTCCGGAGCCGTGGGTTGCCGACCCATGGTTTGGCTAAAAGAATGGGTGAACCTTCAGAATAAGAGGTTACTGGACCTAGAAGGCCATGAATTAAGGTTTGGCTGACATGGTTACTTGTGGTATGATAAAGTTAAAGTAAATGTTGATTTTATAATCATTTTGTTAGATGGGCCATTTTGAGAGTTTGGAATACATATAAAACAAGGTTCTCTACGGAGACTAAAACATATGAAGAATGGTTGCAGGTTTTGGGTTTGGCTAGTCTAGAGGAAAGGACTAGGGGGGACATGATAGCAGTATTCCAGTATTTGAGAGGCTGCCACAAGGAGGAGGGGGTCAATTTATTTTCCAAAGAACCAGAAGGCAAGACAAGAAACAATGGATGGAAACTACTCAAGGAGTGAAGCAACCTGGAATTAAGGAGAAACTTCCTAACAGTGAGAACAATTAACCAATGGAACAGCTTGCCTTCAGAAGTTGTAGGTGCTTCATCACTGGAGGTTTTTAAGAAGAGATTGGACAGCCTCCTCTCGGAAATGGTATAGGGTCTCCTGCTTGAGCAGGAGGTTGGACTAGAAGACCTCCGAGGTTCCTTCCAACTCTATTCTGATTGATTGACCTTTTGTTTCATCGAAGCATTCTCTAACCCAATGTCCTGCACATGTCTTAGAGTTACTACAAAGAATTTCCAACTAGTATAATATATAAATACCTATTCAAAATTAAGAGACACTAATTCAACAGAACTTAGATCAGAGGATATAGAATTACAGGTTTTCTGGGTTTTTTTCTATTGCTGTTGAATATTTGGTGCTGTAAATACTGATCTATGTGTGTGGGTTTTCTGTAAACTTCTATTGTGACCCTGAGGGCACAGATAAACCTCCAAGTGGCCTCAATGACTCTCAGAGAGAGTGCAAGGGATATAAATCCTTCTGAAGAGAAATCGGATGGATCTCAGGCTAACCTAATTAACACTATCTCACTTCTGTACACCATGCTTGCACAGGGAAAACACCATTTACCTTAAACAAAAGCACAGGAAAAACGCCATTTACCTTAAAGAAAAGGAGTCACATACTTGGATACAAATGAAATGGTGACGCCTAATGAATTGATGACACATAACTATCGTTTGACCATTTAAAAGCCAATCAAACCACTTCCTTGTCCCCTTGCTGTCTCATGGTGTTTCGATTGGGCAAGACTCTGTATAAAAAGCAATGACCAACCCCCCCCCCCAGGTGTGGCTCTTCCCTAGCACGCTGCTGCCCATGTGCCGGGAGGCTGCCCACCCAGCTGATTTTCTTGGCTGATTAAAGAGCTGTGGGGAAAAATGCATGCGCAACAAACTGCCGTGCTTTCCCCCCCACAAACCTCATAACCTCTTGATACCCTTTGTCCCAATGAAGCAGCCAAAAGGTCATACCCTTTTGACTTAATGCTTCACCTACCTAAACAGATAATATGCTTAAGTTTCTTTCTATCTCTTCCTGTCTTTGTTAGTTCCTTCTGCTTTCATGTCCCTGTATTTGTTCTTACCTGATCTTTGACCATGTAATGTGTTACTAGAAAATAGATGCTTACATGAAGACATTTTCCAATGAAGAAACCTTTGTCAGCATCTAATGGTTAAGCTGGTGTTTGTAACAAGTATATAAGAAGCAATAAACTCAGTTTGTCAAGCTGTGTCCTGCAGCTTCAAACCTCTGCTCAAGACATGCCTGCATCTTTGTCTTAGCGTCATACATATGGCGTCTGAACTGGGACAGCCCCCCCTTCCAAGGGAAAGCAACAGCCAACATACTTACCAGCGTCTGGAATAGACCTCTAAGTGCACTTTCGTCCTATGGGACCCCTCAATGGTACATATGGGTTGCAATCTATCTCAGCACCAGCAGAAACATGTACAGGAACTCAGATTCCTGTTACACAAATCAAGCGTGAAAGCGCCTGAGGCAGACATAAGGAAGCTGGTGAGGAGGTAGGGAAACATTGCCCTTGATAGCCTAAGCACTGGATGCTTAGGTTAAGAGATTGGGAAAAGATAGGACAAACTTTACATCTTGAATCTCGGGCTCCAGTACAGGTATTACATCGATGACATCAGTGCCATCAAGCAGTGGAAAAATTTGGCTCAGATGCTTCAGCAGGGCAACAATTAACTACAAGCCTCCCACCTGATTAGGATCAAAGTAAAAAGTGTGCCTCCGAAAGCATCTTTAATTGGATTTTCAGCTCCTTCTGAAGAGGCTAATTCTTTTGCCTCCTTACAGCCATCATACACCCCCATAAGGAAAATATTAGAGCAACAATCTTGAAGTAGAAAAAAATATATATGGGGAATCGTCAGAGGAATTTAAAGAAACAAATTAAATCAAAATGTACTCCTCTGCAATGTGTTTTGAACAATTGGGATGTTTTTCAAGTAGCTGTTAAGTTTAACCCTGTCAGACAATGTCTGGTAGTGCTGTGTGTTGATATATAGAAGTATAAATAATCTTTAACAAGAAAACATTGAAAAACTTTGTAATCTGATAACAACTAAAGCCACGGAAGAAAAAGAACAAGAACATTCAAAGAACTGAAAGCAATTTTTTTTCTTCTTTCCCTTTTAATCTGGCTCTATTCAATTCCTGTTTGTCAGAGGTGAGGAGAGGAGGCTGCTACTTTTCCCTCACCCTTCACACCTTCAACATTCCTTTTAGTCTTTCCCCAATGTCTTTTGAAGTTGCTGGGATAAATTAGAAGTAACCATAAATGTTCCCCTCCTTTTTAATTAAAAGGGGAGGCCTGTTTTACCCTCAAACCCCAAATTGATGTGTGTGTGTTTTGTTTATGTATATGTGTGTATATGTGTATATGTGTGGCCACCCAGAACATTATGCTTGGGCTTGGAATGGTGAGAAAAATAGGAGATGGTTAAGGGCCCTATAAAAAAACCACATGTTTGGTTGAAATCATCTTATGATTTTTCTTGCTTCTTGCAGGACAAGCCATATGTCTAAATAAATGTTGTTTTAATAGAATTTGTGTATATATGTTTGTCTGTGTTGTTCTGTGTTATTTCCAAGACTTGGAAGAGGGTCAAAACCCTCTCTGATAACATCACATAAAAAGGCCTTATTTAAAAATATATGGTTTGCCTGGAGAAAGTATGAAATGAAATATTTGTATGTGGAATTATTTATGCAAGCAGTTAGAATGAAAATGAATGAGTTAATTTGCTGAGACCTAAGTGTGTGTGTTAGCCCTCAAACCCCATCCTCCACCTACTCCCTCCCAGGCTGTGAAAGAAATAGAAAACTGTAGATTTTATTGTTGTAAAAGTAATTGAAAAGTAATAGTAAGTGTTTGCATGAGAAGAGTCCCATGGAGAATGTGTGAGAGAATTTATGGAAAATGCATGTGAAGGAGAGAAAACTATTTTTTAATGGTGAGAAATTTGTAAAATTTCTTTTTCTTTTTTTTCTTGTCTCTTTCGTTTTCCCACTGGCTGTGTTGCTGAGAGAGACAGAAAGAAGAGGGGGGGGGGTGTTCACTTTAAACTTTTTTTCCTCTCTGCTTAGAATTCCGGTTTGAGAATGGTGGTGAAATTTAATATCCACTCTTGCAGTTTCAGATTATAAATTTTTACTTGAAAGAGGAGACAGTAATTATTGGACAATTTTTTTGGGGGGGGGGAATTGTTGAGTTTAAATTGTTTAGTTAGACCTCTATATCCATCAACCAAAAGAAATGACTCTGAATTGTTTTACTTAAGATTTCTAAATGTTTAACCTACTTAATGGAAATTTGTTTCCTTCTGAATGGTGTTTGATTAACTTGGAATTTGACTTATTGACCAAAGGAAAACAACCTGGAGATCTCATTGTAGTTCCACCTGCAGCACTTGCCATGGTTGAGCAAATTACTGACATCTTGAGTACTCAATTTGTGGACAGAATTCTACATAAAAATTGTCACTTAACGCTTTTGATTTTTTCCTACTAGTAAGCTACTTACAGGAGTATTAGCTGTGTTAGAAGCGCAAAAAGTATATTGTATTGAATGGCTTTACTTATCCCATCCCAAAAATGATTTATCTTTTATCCAGGCTGTTGCTGAAATAATAACCTTAGGACACAATCGAGCTTGTCCTTGAAATGGGACTGATTTAATTAATATTGTTCTTCCTATCCCAAAATCTGATTTTCAATTTTATTTTCAGAATCTCTTATCTCTTATTTCTTCAGTGCTCTTTAACTGACTATATAGGCTGTATTTCATATCATCTGCCTACACTGCAGTGCAATCCTCACTACAACGCTCAGAATTATCTGCTGTATTTTAGCTTTCCACACCTTTTCTCAACAGACTTTTAACTTAATCTCTGACTCTCATTATGTGTGCCAACTTATTTTTAATCTTCCAGGTGCTTACATCACGCCCAGGATCGACCCCAATCTTATGGCTTTGTTTTTAATTTTACAGAAACTATTACAAGGCTGAAAGCATTTATATTTTGTTTCTCACATACGCATTGGTCCTTTAAGGACTGCCTTCACAAATAAATAAAAAAGGAGGGATCAAGAGTACCTAATTTGGCATAGATAACTCGTCAAGTCAATAAAGTCCTAATAACTTTAAATCAGCTAAATATTTCTTTTCAAAAAACTACTGCCTACCAGCATCACTTTCAGCAGAAAGCTGTGCTCCCTAATCCATTGGTATATTATCGGCAATTGCCTGATAAAACCTGGTTAGGTCCAATTCCCTTATTAACTTGGAGGCGAGGCTTGCTCCTACAGGCCCTCTCTGGATTCCAGCCTGGTGTGTGCAACCAACCAAAGATGTCATGGCATCAAGTCCAGAACCCAATACTGGAAATGAAGCAGGTGACTCTTCAGACAGCACAACGTCCCTTTCACTCTCATCATTGCAGTCAACCAACAACCTGGGGCAATGTGAAGAACCTAACATCCAAAACACAGGAGGTTCTGCGGCAACAGGGAAAAGAACCTACACCAGAGAATTTATGCGCTGCCATATTTGTGATTTTGACTGCAAATTCCTTAGTCATTCTTTGCCTCTCTTTCCTTCTTAATTGCTGTGTGGGGGCTCAAGCTCTCCCACCTCATCCTTTAGAATCACGTATGATTCTAAAGGCCCGGTTCGTGACTGGCAGACCCTGCCTTCAGCCCAGACCCGAACGTTCAAAGGAGGCTTCAACCCAGCCCCGTAGGAACCCTGAAAGCCGGCTCCAGAAACATCAGTCTGTTTAAGTAGGATTGGTACCTCCAAAGGGGAGAGAGATTGGGGAGTGTTGTGTGTGTGTGTGTGTATTTGAGATGTGGAAAATTCCTAAAAGGGACCTGGCCTCGAAGTGAGTGTGAAGAGTGATTGTTGAGAAATTTTCCGGTGACACTCATCTGGGATTCTCACAAAGGAGGGGGAGGATAGAATAGGAGAGGCCTATTTCCATCCCAACCCGAAGGAAAGGTCCGAGAAACCTCCTGAGAATCATGGGAAACCGTAACAGTTTGTTTGCAGCAAATGAAGTGGGAAGCAGGAAGCTAAAGCCGCGCAACCCATTGGGTTGCGTGTTGACCCATTGGAGCCCATTAAAACCCCAAGTGGCAGTAAAAGTTACCTTTAAGAAAGAAACCTTGCGCAACTTGTGCAATGTAGTCTGACCAACATATTCCCTTGGTTACCATCAGAAGCCTTGGCCACAAGAGGGCACCATCGACCTCAAAATTATTCACAACTTGATAGACATCCTGGCCACCCAGGGAAAAGCAAAAGAGGAACTTTATGCAGGCTTCTTTTTCCATCTGGCCCAGAGACCCGATATCCCAAAATTATGCAGGTTGAAAAGTGAGAACCTCCAGAAGGTGTGTCCGTTGGTTTCCTGATAGCATGGGAAATACAAATCTGAGGAGGAGGAAGAATTTCCACCCCCATATTCTACTGCGCCGCCCCCACCGGCAGTGCCGCCAACTCCGCCACTGCTCCCATCAGTCCCCCAGGGTTCTGTGCCAATGCCCACGCTGTCACTTGACCTCCCCAAACCAGCTCCTGTTAATCCCCCACACACCCAGATGGGACAGGCCTATGGGCAAGACCCCCAACTGGGCCCATCTCTGTTGGCGCCTCTACGACAGGTCCCCATGGGTGATAGACTAGCTTTTGTCCACACACCCTTCACCACCAGTGACCTGTTTAATTGGAAGGAAGATCTGCCACCCTACCGGGAGGTGCCCCAAAAGTATGTAGACCTGGTCCAACGTATTGTCATCACCCATCGGCCCATGGTTCCAGATCTTTTCACCCTCCTCTCTGCCCTCCTCAGAGCGGAGGACTGCCACCAAGTCCTGAAGGCAGCCAGTGCCTATTACAAGGCTGCGTGAACCCAAGGCCTGCAGGAAAGAGATCTGGTTTCCAAATGGCCTGACCCCGACGTCATCCTTGTCCCCACCTACAAGGTCGACCTGAATACTGACCATGGCATGAGGTGCCTGCGCCATGTCCAGGATGTCTTTGTCCATGGTCTCTGGACCAGTGTTCCTAAGACTGTCAATTATTCAGGAACCCAAAGAGTCCCCTACGGACTTTCTGAACCGTCTAAAGGACGGGTTCAGAAGATTTACCGATTTGGACCCTGATGCCCCCGCCAATGAACTAATGTTAAAAATTACCTTCATTAGGCAAAGTGCCCCTGATATTAGGAGAAAACTCCAGAGGTTTCCAGTTCCCACCACGCAGAACTTCGAAACCCTCATCCAAACAGCTTTTACCGTTTTTGCCCAGAGAGATGAGGAAGAAAAGAAGAAAGAAGATAGAAAAATAAGGAAACAAGCGGCCCTCCTGGCCATTGCCCTTCAGCCACAATTAATAATAATAATAATAATGATGATGATGATGATGATAATGATGATGATGATGATGATGATGATGATGATGATGATGATGATGATAATAATAATAATAATAATAATAATAATAATAATAATAATAATAATAATAATAATAAGGTCATCGAGTCCAACCTCCTGCTCAGGCAGGAAACCCTATAGTATACCATTTCGGACAAATGGCTGTCCAGTCTCTTCTTAAAAACTTCCAGTGTTGGAGCATTCACCGCTTCTGGAGGCAGGTTGTTCCATTGGTTAATTGTTCTAACTGTCAGGAAGTTTCTCATTAGTTCTAGGTTGCTTCTCTCCTTGATCAGTTTCCATCCATTGCTTCTTGTCCTGCTTTCAGGCGCCTTGGGGAATAGCTTGACTCCCTCTTCTTTGTGGCAGCCCCTGAGATATTGGAACACTGCTATCATGTCCCCCCTCGTCCTTCTCTTCGTTAAACTAGACATATGCGGCATTTGCCTTGCCACATTAGGGTGGGCCACTCATGAATCTTGGCAAGCAAGTGAAGACAACACACAGGTTCTCCTCGAGGTGAGTGAGCCCAGGGCGTGTTCTGTGCTCCTCTTTTATTTGGCAACATACATGAGGAAGTGAGCAGGTGTCAATACATAATTGGTTACATGTGTAGGAAGTTAGTACATGTTATTATATAATTGGTTACATACAGTTACATAGCCTCTTTACCTATGATTGGTTACATTTTGCCGCATAGCTCTTTGCTATATTATTGGCTATAATTTGCCGCAGTATGACATGTAGCTTATTTCCTTTTGCTATAGCCTATCATTGTGCTTTTTCCCTACTTGCTTATGCAGTTGACCTACTTAGCTTTTGTTGCTAACCAGCTTTGTACAAGGCTTTCCATGTCCTTGGTTCCTGTTTCATGTGCAGGCCATTGGCCTAGTCACACTGTAGGAGCCTGAACTGAACTTTTCCCCAACATCTCCTCTGTTTTTGTTTTTTAAAGGTAGGTTTCCCGCCCTGTGGGTTGGTGGTCTTCCGACTCCCTCCCATCCAGGGTGAGCATTGACCTACATAATTGTATAGAATTAACGAATTCCGACTTATCGTCAGAGTCTGGTGTGCAGAGGGATGCTTTCTCCGTATCTTCTTCAGATGGTACTGGTTGGTAATGGTGACGTTCCAGTATCATATTTTCCAAGGTACCTATTTTAGTTTGCACAAAGCTTTTTAAGCGAGATAAAATACAGGGGCCAATTGTACATGCAACGAGTAACAATATCAGTGGTCCTGCTATGGCACTTAGCAGGGTGGTCAACCATGGAGAAAAGTTGAACCAGGATTGGAACCATCCTTGATCCTCCCTTTCCTTTTTTCTTTTATTCAGGCCCTCCCTGAGTTTGGTCATGGAGTCCTGCACTATGCCAGAGTGGTCTGCATAAAGGCTACATTCTTCTCTTAAGGCCACACATAACCCCCCTTCTTTTAGAAAAAGCAAATCAAGTCCTCTTCTGTTCTGCAAGACTACTTCTGAGAGGGAGGTTAGAGATTTTTGTAAGTGCGAGATAGAAGTTTCTATTCTCTCTAAGTCTTCATCGATGGCTGCCCTAAGGTTGTGGTATTGAGTATACTGATGTGCGAAAGAAGCTATTCCAGTTCCTGCTCCAGTTAGGCCAAGTCCTACCAAAAGAGCCACTGTGAGAGTGGAGATAGGCTCTCGCTTGTGTCTTACAAGGTGTGATCCTGAATAGGTGTTATAAACTTCTTCTTCTGTGTGGATGTATATTCGTGGTATGACCTGGACAAGGATGCAAAAACCTTTGGTGCCTATCACATGGCCATGGGCACAGGCTGTAAGGCCTGTGGAGCAGGCCCACCATCCGTCTCTAAGTGGTATGTAAAAGAGTGTTGTGTTAATCGTGTTATGTGTTGTATTGCAGTATTGTTCGTACTGCGTGGGTACCTGCCCAATGCAGGTGCCCTTACCTGACATTGACTGCAGTGTTTGTGAGCCATGTTTCCATCTGCATGCCTTGTCATCCAAGGAGGTGTTGTATGGAGAGACAAACCCTACAGCCTCATAATATGGGGGTTGAACATTATAACAAAACCAGCAGGCTGTAGTAAGGTTAGGATGGGTGCTATTTACCAAGTGATAGGTGGCAGTGACAATGTCCCAAAGAGGGTTCCCAGGGCGCCTCTGTGAAGGAGAGTAGGAATGATCAATAGGAGTAGGTGGATTTTTCTCAAAATTACCGGCGGGTTGAGGGGGTGGCACCTTACGGTCAGTTAGTATATTGTTTGGGCCTATCGGTACCGGGGGTTCTATGGGGGTTTGTATTAGTTTTATGGTAAAAATGTTCCCTAGCTTGTTGGTTTTATCATAAACACGACCTCCCCAAGTAATTCCTACCTGCCACCCCCCGTGCCTTTTTCCCTGGGTGGTGAAGGAAATCTTAACCGGATTACATTTAAAGTGTACTCCTCTTAGATCTTTCTCACATTTGACATTCTCACCAGTCCGTTTGAGCGTAATAAAATCACCTTTGAGGGGGGGTCCCATGTTATTTCCCCCGTGGAGACACAGTCCCAGTCTGCACAAAAATAGGCGCTTTCTCCCCCACACTTATTCCGGTGTGCTGTGTCTTTCATATAGCCAGGGCAAACATAGAGGGACCATCTCTTGATCCATTGGTGGCTAGTGATGGTGGTGGCCCCCATCATTATGCCAAAGTCAAAGTACAGGTCAGGAAACCAGGATCCCGGCACCGCTATGGACGAAGTGGAGTTCAGGATGTCTGCGTGTGAGTCCAATACTACCCACGTTAAGTTTTGGGGCTGGTGAGGATTGTGGAGGGCGAGAAAGGCGTCAAGATACTGTCTCTTCGCCAGTAGACAAAGTGTTGTTAGGAATACTGTCTTGTGGATCAGGCTTGGGATGATATTGGCGAACATGGCGATCCAGAACTCACAAGGTGTTGTCTGGGAATACAATGTCACACATCAATGGTTGCAGACTCAGGAGACAGGGAGTCTGCCGGCGGAGATGGGTGGGGTGTTGGTGCAAAGTAGGGCCGGATGCAGCGACCTGGGACCCACAAGACTTTTTCAGGCAGTTGGACTGCTGCGTAGCCTCTTCCCCAAGTGATGAGATCAACGGGCCCTTTCCAGGTAGGATCAGGGAGTTGGCGATACCAAACCTGTGGGCGGGGAAGAGAAAGGGAGGAAGAAGAAAAATGCCTCTCGGCTGCAGAGGTAGGCGGGGTGCCTGTTAAGTTTAAGAAATTCAATGTATAGAGACAAATATTAAGGATGTTTTGCACTGCTGGGAGGCTTGGGGGTGCTTTTCCCCTGGTTTCAGAATAACGGTCAAGTGCATTTTTGAGTGTCTGGTTAGCTCTTTCCACAATGGCTTGGCCTTGACTGTTATATGGAATTCCGAATTTATGGCTAATTCCCCATTTGGTGCAAAAAGTAGCAAAAGCAGCACTGGTGTATGCAGCACCATTATCTGTTTTTAATTCATTTGGGCGTCCCAGCGATGCAAAGGTGCGAATACAATGATTGATGACATGTTTTGTGGTTTCACCTCTTTGAGGCGTTGCCATGATGAACCCAGAAAAAGTATCAATAGATACATGCATATACTTCCATGGGGAAAAGGAAGGATATTGGGTAACATCCATTTGCCAAATTTGACAACATTCTGTTCCTCTGGGATTAACTCCCATGGGAATGGAGTGTGCCTGTTTACTGCAGGTGGGTCATTGCTGTAAGATAGCAGTTGCCTCCCCTGCGGTTATGCCAAATTGTTTAATGAGTGCCATTTTATTCTGGTGAAAATACGAATGACTTTCCCATGGTGTTGGGGTTGAGAGAGCAAGTGCTTGAGCAGTTGCAGCTGCAGCTGCTGAATCAGCAACGTCATTTCCTTCCTGGATAGCCCCAGGGAAGGGTTGATGACTTCGAATGTGTGCCACATGAAAAGGATGTTGGCGCTTGTCAATTAGATGTTGCAGAGCCAAGAAGAGTGAGAGCAAGGAGGATTTAATAGAAGGAGAGAGGTAAGCCTGGTAGATAGAAGAAACTATTTGAGAGACATATAAGCTGTCTAATATTAAGTTGAAAGGTTGGTCAGGAAATTGCTGAAACGCCAAAAGAGACGCATAGAGCTCAGCTCTTTGGGCTGAGGTTTGAGGTGGAGTGATTTTGGTGTGCCAGGTACCTTCTTTTTGCCAGGCACAGGCGCCATATTTTTTACTGCCATCAGCAAACACTGTGATGGCATCTGGAATAGGGTGAGATCGAAAAGATGATTGCCAAGCAAAAGGTAAAGTTTTGAGAAGTTGCAAGCGGGGATCCGGGGGCAGATGACAAGAAACAGTGCCAACCCAGTCCGCAAGTGCGAACTGGAGTTGTTCACTGTTGACAAACAAGGTTTCCCAAGTAGAGAGGGAACATGGAACATACAGTGAGGGTTCAATGCCAGCCAGAGCTTTGGACCGCTGGCGGCCTTTCATTATTATTTGAGCAAATAGAGCTGGTTTTTGAGTGAGAGTGGCTCTAGGTGTGTGAGAAAGGTGGATCCACTCCAAAACTAGCAGTGAAGGTGTCACTTGAGTGATTGCACCTGTAGGTAGTGTTAAAGTGTTCATAATTAAGATTGCAAACGGGTGGTTTTCTTTCATGCGATCCACCCATTTATGTTGAAGGGCTTGATTTACCAAATCTATTGTGTCCAATTGTGATTTTTCTAATTCTATGACATCTGCAGGATGCACGCCTTTGGTTAATGCTGTGAACAAAGGCGATAATTGGGCAGTGGACAATCCCAAATAGGGGCGGATCCAATTAATGGATCCGAGATATTGTTGCAATTGCAGCAGTGTAGGCTTGGGTGGAAGTTGAACACAAGGTAAGGAGGGGGAAGCATGAGATGACCGCATCTTGTGCCCTAAATATTGGAAAGGAGGTGTTGCTTGTACTTTATCTGGTGCTATGCACAAACCTCCCTGCTGTAAAATAAATTGAAGGTTAGGCAATGTTTTGAATACTGTACCTTTTGGTCCAGGGGCTGCTACTAATATGTCGTCCATATAATGGTAAACGAGAAAGGATGGAAACTGGAGACGATATGGTTGTAAAACATGGGATACATAATACTGACACATGGTGGGGCTGTTAAGCATGCCTTGAGGTAAAACTTTCCATTGATAGCGGGCAGTGGGCTGAGCATTGTTAATCTCAGGGACTGTGAATGCAAAAATATGTTTGTCCTTTTGGTGTAAAGGAATTGAGAAAAAACAATCTTTCAAATCAATTATCATCATGTCATAATTTTGAGGAATCAAATTTGGGTTTGGGAGTCCGCACTGCAGCGCCCCCATGGGTTGAATAATAGTATTGATGGTTCTCAAATCCATTAATAAACGCCATTTGCCTGATTTCTTTTTTATGACAAACACTGGAGTGTTATAAGCACTCAGTGATGGTTCTATATGTCCTTTTTCCAATTGTTCTTTAACCAATGCTTTTAGTGCTGTTAATTTTTCAATAGGCAGTGGCCATTGGTCTACCCAGACTGGCGTCTGGTGCTTTAGTTCTAAACGCAAGACAAAGGAAGAAGGATTCATTGCAAGGAAAGTTTAGCTTGAAACTGAGACATTAAATCCCGTCCCCACAGATTAATGTGCAAGGGCAAAATCACAGGTTTCACAAAAGCAGTCACAGCACTGGAGTCAGAGGTGACAGCAATCCAGTTTGAGCTTACACGAGCTGTTTGGGTTCCGCCTACTCCTCTGACGGATGGGGCGGTGTCAGTGGGCCACTGGGAGGGCCATTCTGCTGACCGGATTACTGAGACATCTGCTCCAGTGTCTAAAAGACCAGAAAAAGAACGCCCATTGAGTTTAAACTCTGCTATGGGACGGTTACCACGAACAGTTTGTTCTAGTGCTAATGTGTCAGAAGCAGTTTCCAAAACAATCATTGTAGCAACCACATCCCCTTTGGTGACAGTTATTGGAGAATTAATCATAATAGCTAAAGCAAGTTCCGAAAAAGAGGAAGAAGAGTGCAAAAAGGGAGCAGTGATTACTCCTTGAGACGTTAGGTCAAGATTAGGAAAAATTAACACAGGCAATGCTGGAGGCAAGTTAAGCTTGAGTCGTGGGGAAATAAAAAGATGATAAACATGAGCAGGCAAAGTATAGGTGACAGTTTCGTCTGCTACCATTTCAAAGGAATGAGAGAGGACTTGGTCATCTATCTCCTCGACCTTTTGTGAGGGGCTAGCCGAATGCCCCAAAATTAGTTTCCCGAATTGCTCCATTGATTGTTTTGTGGAGGAAAGGAATTTGTTTGTGGAGGAAAAGCACGGCACTGATTAGACCAGTGAAATCCCTTCTTGCACTTTGGGCATATTGTCTTTGGTTTTGTTGACTGGCCAAATTGCCCTTTGTGTGCCCCTCCCCCGGGGGCTCGACATTGTGATTTAAAATGGCTGGGTTTGCCACAGTTGAAGCAATTTCCGGCCGGGCATGGCGCTGGTGAAGAGGAAGAAGAAGCAGGAAACGGGTTGTTGTTTTGCAAAGCTGCAGCTAAAGCTTCCATTTTGTGGCTTGTGGTGCCCACAATTTGACAGGCTTGAAGGAAATCAGCGAGCGTAACATTAGGGCGATTGGCTATGGGTTGCAGGATTTTTTGACAGTCCTGATTTGCATTTTCATAAGCTAATTTTAACAATAATTCCTCACGGGCTGCTGCATTATCAATTTGCCTTTCTAATGTCAGTTGGAGGTGACTTACAAAATCTGCATAATTTTCAGTCGCCTGTTGAATAATTTTTGAAAATGTTTGAGTCTGAGCTGTAGAAGAATCATCTACCTTTTTTATTGCAGCCAATGCACACTTGCTAATAACTTCAAAAGCTGCTCTATCAGATTGGGTTTGATTTGCTACTGTATTAAGGGTGCCAGAGCCCAAAATGTGGTCTCTGGTCACATTCTGATTGGGCAATCCTGCAGCAATAGCAATTTCAGCCTGTTTCTGATATTCTGACCACCAAATGACATATTGCGCCGGTGTTAATAGCATATTAAACAACACTTGCCAGTCGGCCAAGAGCATTTCCTTAGTAGCTGTGGTTAGAGAGGCTAAAACCCCCTGAGTATAACGAGCTTGCAAGCCATAAGTAGAAACAGCTAGTTTCAGTTCCTTTATTAGTTTCATAGGCAAAGGGTTATAAACAGGAACAGCTGCCGCGCCAGCTGCTGCACCCACTGGAATCACAAACTCCACTGGATAGGCGGCACAAGCCTCTAATCCATCACTATCCAGTTCCCCTTTACTCCGCGCTTCCATCAAGGCTCTTATGACATATCCTCCGGCTGCAAAGGGACCGGATGGACCAGAGCAGCTGGGTGCGGTGGGAGCGGAGACCTTGTCAGAGTTCTGCAAAACAGGAAATAGTGTCGCCTGCTCCTGTTTTGCAGATTCATACGGGGGAGGTGCAGAATCCATTGGTGTTTGTTTATCAAATTTATGATGAATCATCAGACATTCCATGACCTCACGCCATGTGGTTAAAACGTGCATCGGGGCTCTAGGAGCCGAGTGGAGACATTCTCCTAATTTGGTCCATGTACTTAATTTAAAACTCCCCTTTTCTGGGTACGATGGAAAGTGTTGCCAAATGTATGTCAGAAGGCCAATCAGATCATTGCTTTTCAATCGAGGGAGTGATTTACCCTCGTTTGAAGCAAATTTTTTAGAAGATTCGGTCAGTTCCCTCAGTTCCTTCAGGTGCGCGACCTGTTGTTGAGAAAACTTTGCACCCATACTCACGAGTATCCAGTCATGTTTCAGACGGGACGAATGTGCACAGCCTCCCTCAGGCGAGTGGATATGGGAGGTCTGAGACGTATCTCCGCAGAAATCACGTCGGGGTCACCAAAATGCGGTGTTTGCCTTGCCACATTAGGGTGGGCCACTCATGAATCTTGGCAAGCAAGTGAAGACAACACACGGGTTCTCCTCGAGGTGAGTGAGCCCAGGGCGTGTTCTGTGCTCCTCTTTTATTTGGCAACATACATGAGGAAGTGAGCAAGTGTCAATACATAATTGGTTACATGTGTAGGAAGTTAGTACATGTTATTATATAATTGGTTACATACAGTTACATAGCCTCTTTGCCTATGATTGGTTACATTTTGCCACATAGGTCTTTGCTATATTATTGGCTATAATTTGCCGCAGTATGACATGTAGCTTATTTCCTTTTGCTATAGCCTATCATTGTGCTTTTTCCCTACTTGCTTATGCAGTTGACCTACTTAGCTTTTGTTGCTAACCAGCTTTGTGCAAGGCTTTCCATGTCCTTGGTTCCTGTTTCATGTGCAGGCCATTGGCCTAGTCACACTGTAGGAGCCTGAACTGAACTTTTTCCCAACAGACATACCCAATTCCAGCAACCATTCCTTATATGTTTTAGCCTCCAGTCCCCTAATCATCTTTGTTGCTCTTCTCTGTACTCTTTCTAGAGTCTCAGCATCTTTTTTACATCATAGTGACCAAAACTGGATGCAGTATTCCAAGTGTGGCCTTACCAAGGCATTGTAAAGTGGTATTAATACTTCACGTGATCTTGATTCTATCCCTCTGTTAATGCAGCCCAGCACTGTGTTGGCTTTTTGGCATCTGCAGCACACTGCTGGCTCATATTTAAGTGATTGTCCACTAGGACTCCGAGGTCCCTCTCACAGTTACTACTATTGAGCAAGGTACCCCCTATACTATACCTGTACATTTGGTTTTTCTTGCCTAAATGTAGAACCTTACTTTTTTCACCATTGAATTTCATTTTGTTAGATAGCGCAAAGTGTTCAAGTCTGTCCAGATCCTCCTGTATACTAAGCCTATCTTCTGGAGTGTTGGCTATTCCTGCCAGCTTGGTGTCATCCGCAAATTTGATGAGTTCCCCATCTATCCCCTCGTCCAAATCATTGATGAAGATGTTGAAGAGCACTGGGCCTAGAACAGAGCCCTGGGGCACCCCACTACACACTTCCCTCCATGTAGATGCGGTTCCATTGAGGACCACACGCTGAGT
>NW_015387019.1:62471-77531 GCF_001527695.2 Protobothrops mucrosquamatus | reverse complement strand
TCATCTGGTGGTGATGCTGTCTAACCCACATTTTTCTATCTTATCGAGTAGTAGGTTGTGATCTACTTTGTCAAATGCCTTACTGAAGTCCAAGTAAATTATATCCACAGCATTCCTCTGATCCACTAATTTTGTCACTTGGTCAAAGAATGCAATAAGGTTTGTCTGGCATGATCTGTTTTTGACAAACCCATGTTGGCTTTTAGTAGTGATTTTGTTTGCCTCTAGGTGTTCGCTGATTCGTTGTTTGATTATTTTTTCCAGAATCTTCCCAGGTATTGAGGTCAGGCTGATAGGTCTGTAATTTCCTGGATCCATTTTTTTCCTTTTTTGAAGATGGGAACTACATCAGCTCTTTTCCAGTCCTCTGGTAGTTCCCCAGTGCTCCAAGATCAGTGGTTCTGAGATCACATCTGCCAGTTCCTTGAGAACCTTGGGGTGTAATCCATCTGGTCCTGGTGATTTGAACTCGTCTAGGCTGGACAGGTGCTCACTTATCATTTTCTTGCCTATCTTAACTTGTGTTTCTATACTGTTTTTTATGGCATTATTTTTGATAGGTTGGTCTGTTTTTTCCCTTTGTGTAAAGACAGATGCAAAAAAGGAGTTAAATAGTTCTGCTTTCTCCCTATTGCTTGTCACCTTCTTGCCACTTTCACCCACTAATGGACCAATCGTTTCCTTCACTTTTTTCTTGTTTTTTACATGTTGAAAGAAGCTTTTTTGTTATTTTTGACTTTGGTCGCAAGCCTTTGTTCATTATGAGCCTTAGCTTTCCTCACTTCATCTTTGCAGGCTCGGGCTATTTGTTGATATTCTGATTTAGTTATGTGCCCCTCTTTCCACTTTCTATACTTGTCCTTTTTATCTTTCAATTTATCAGAGAGTTCTTTATGCAGCCATGCTGGTTTATTTTGAGACCTGTTATTTTCCCTCTTTGTTGGTATTGAGCTAGACTGGGCTTCTATTATCTTGCTTTTCAAAATTTCCCAAGCTTCTTGAGTTGTTTTCCCCTGGAGGATTCTCATCCATGGAATCCTTCCCAAGCCCT
Source organism: Protobothrops mucrosquamatus (assembly GCF_001527695.2). NCBI lineage: Eukaryota > Metazoa > Chordata > Lepidosauria > Squamata > Viperidae > Protobothrops > Protobothrops mucrosquamatus. The sequence goes on along the minus strand of NW_015387019.1, from coordinate 76,480 downwards.
CTCTAAGTTTATTGAAATTATCTCTCTTGAAGTCCAAGACTCTAGTTTGACTATGTTCTATTGCTTGTGCTTCCATAATGTTGAATTCCAATATTCCATGATCACTACCTCCCAAGGTTCCTGTGGCTTCAACACCTTCTATCATTTCATCTCTGTTAGTGAGAATTAGATCCAAAACCCCAGAATTCAACGCAACCAGTGCACCCGGTGTAAAAAGTTTGGCCACTGGAAAAATAAATACTCCCTTGGAGAACAAGGGAAGTTTCCCCAGAACCGAAGCTTCCGAGGGAGACCCAACTCCAGCCCAAATCAGGGAGAAAGACAATGGCACCACCCACAGGCTCAGCCACTCATGTCTGTGTCCACTCCTGAGTTTTACCCTGAAACCTATTAGGAGGGCTCCAGAGGGATTACCTTTTCTCCCAACCCTCTGGTGGAGTTGAAAATTTGGGGAAAACCATATACCTTCTTAGTTGACACCAGTGCAGTGTACAGCATTCTCACAGACCCTTCTATCCCATGTCTTTCGTCCCACGTGAAACCTATAATTGGGGTCACGGGGAAGGAGGAGGCTGCTCCTCACACTTTCCCCTTTGAGGTCCAGCCTTACAAGGGCCCCTCCCTCCAACACTCTTTCCTTGTCCTACTGCAGTGTCCGTTGAATCTTTTGGGGAGAGACTTACTAGGGAAGTTGGGAGCCACCCTCGAGTGCTCCCCAAGGGGGGGTCAGCTTGAACATTCCCTCAAACTGAGCCTATGTCTGCATCCTACACGATCCACCAAACGAAGGGCCCCCTGATTACCTGTATATCAACCCAAAGGTTTGGTACCAGGGGACCCCTGGTATTGCGCTCTTCGCCACCCCACATCTTGCCAAATTGCTGCCCAATGCTGAGCCGATTTCCATCTGCCAGTACCCAATTAAGTGGGAAACATGAATGGGAATCAAGCCTCAGATTGAGTTGTTCCTTAAGAACAATGTCCTTCGCCCCATCCAATCGTCTTGGTCCACCTCGATTTTCCCAGTCCCGAAGCCAGATGGCTCTTGGAGATTTGTGCACAACCTCCGAGAGACAAACACCCGGATCCAACCCTTACACCCTGTCGTGGCCAACCCATACACCCTTCTGACCACGCTTTCCAGCGACCAGACGTGGTGTACTGTAATTGACCTCAAAGATGCATTCTTTTGCATCCCCTTGGTGAAGGAAAGCCAACCCTATTTTGCCTTTGAGTGGGAAGACCCAGACTCCAACCTCAAATGACAACTTACCTGGACTCGCCTCCCCCAAGGCTACTGCAATAGTCCCACAGCCTTTGCCACTGTGCTTGCCCAGGACCTGTGTGACTTCTCTCCTGGACAAATTACCCTTCTCTAATATGTAGATGATCTTCTCATTGCAGGCCGTGACCAAGAACACACCAAGGAGATCTCTGTAATGTTGTTAAACCACCTTGCCCAGAAAGGATACACGGTGCCCAAAAAGAAAGTGCAATGGGTGAGGGAGGAAGTTCAATACTTAGGTTACGTTCTCAGAGAAAGCAAAAGGCTCCTCCACATGAGTCGCCTACAGGTTATAGCCTCTCTCCAAGTGCCTAAGAACCAGAGACTGTTAAGAACCTTCCTGGGGATCACGGGCTATGCTCGGCTCTGGATCCCCATTTATTCCCTCCTTGCTAAACCTCTGTATCAACTGACCCAAAAGGATGCAGTCTGGGACTGGACCGGTGAACACCAACGGGCCTGGGAGACTCTAAAACAATCTCTGTCCATGGCCTCCAGCTTGGCCCTACCTGATCAAAGCCATGGGTTTGAACTATTCCTAACTGAACAAAAAGGGGGCGCCTTGGGCATTCTTCAGAAACTGGGCCCTGAGAAGGTCCCAGTTGCCTACCTATCGAAAGGACTAGAAAACGTGGTGAAAGGATGGCCAGCATGTCTGCGTGTTGTTGATGCTACTGCTGTTTTGGTCCAGGAAGCTCAAAAGATCATCCTTGGAGCTCCCCTAGATGTCTACACCCCTCACTCAGTGCAGACCTTGTTAGAGCAAAAGCTCCCTGCATGGGCCACCTCGAATTGAGTTTCCCAGTATGTTAGTCTTATACTGGAACAAGAGAATGTGCAACTATATTGCTGCGAGCGGTTGAACCCTGCCACTTTACTGCCACTCCTTCCTGACCCTGACTGGGAGCCACATGATTGTCTCGGAGTCCTAGAAGTTGATCTCAAAACTGAGCCCCTGCAACACCCAGATGGCCAGCTCTGGACAGATGGCTCATCATTCATGAGGAATGGGAAAAGATGCATGGGCCTGGCAGTTGTGACAGAGGATGGCCCACTGTATATGCAGCAACTCCCCTCTCATTACTTGGCTCAGGCAGCTGAACTACTAGTCCTCATTGAGGCCTGCCGACTGGCAAAAGGACAGCATGTTAACATCTATACAGACAGCCGCTATGCCTTCCTTGGGGCTCACACTCACTCCGCACTATGGAAAGCCCGTGGCTTCTCAGGGGCAGACGGAAAGACTTTGAAAATGAAGCCCCTACTAGAAGAGCTAGTTGCTGCTATCATGGGGCCCAAGGAACTGGCCATAATTCATTGCTAGGGTCACCAATCAGATGCCAGTGAGGTGGCCTGAGGAAACCATGTAGCTGATCATTGGGTGAAACAAGTGGCTTTGGTAGGAGAACAAGACCTGGCCGAAAACATTTTGCCCCTCATTCTCACTGATCCTGTCCAAGACATGCCCCCTTTATATGACCAACGGGATAGGTTGCTCCTGGGAGGGATGTGGAAAAATGGATGGTGGGTTGTGGATGGTCAAGTACAACTTCCCCGCATGCTGTTTTGGAAGGTTGTCAACAGAAGCCACCAAACCTCCCATTCAGGACCCCGTCCCTTGGGCTCGTGGCTAAATCGCAGCTACTGTAACTCAGGCATTAGGCAAGCTTGTAGAACAGTTGCACAGCAGTGTGAGGTTTGTCAAAGAAACAATCCCGGGGGGGGGGAAGCTGTTCCCCCAGGCCATATTCGTACTGCCAAATACCCAGGAGAGGCCTGGCAGGTTGACTTTACTAAAATGCTCAAGCACGGAGCAAAGTCCAACTTGCTCATGTTTGTGGACCTTTTTTTTTTTTTTAATAGAATTTTTATTGATTTTTGTAATTAAACAGCAAATACCAATATGATGCATTTACATACACAAGCAAAAAGGATAATCCTAGTCAATACATTTTCGGAAACGCTCGGCAGTCCCTGCCTTGCCTCCACCCTCATTCACTTTCCTATCCTTCCTCCCTCTAGACCCACAACCTCTCCTCCTTCCTCCTTTCCACCTACCTACATCCCATCTCCTTCTTAACCACCTCCTCGAGTGCAGTTTGGGGTACCAGCCGAGCATCTCCTCTTTTCAATACAATTCCATTATTTACCTATAACATATAAATACATCAATTTTTATAATTTCTGTCCCCTAATCCCCTTCCCCCCTCCCCCCAGAGCTGAATACAGGAATAAACATATAGTAATCCAAGTTTAACCCAAACAACCCATTCATAATATAAACAAATATAAACTTACTATAACTCTAATATACAATCAACTTAACTATAAACTATATATATAAATTATATATAAAAATATTTATAAGTAACAATAATTAATCAAAAGCTATATGATAATTATTCATTTCATATTTTCTCTGAGTATAATCTATCCATCTTCTCCATACCAAAATAAATTTCTCCTGATATTGATCCTTCAGGTATGCGGATATTTTTGCCATTTCTGCAAAATATGAAACTTTCTGTCTCCAATCATCCGTAGTCGGTAATATCTCCTTTTTCCAATTTTGAGCAATCAATGTCCTTGCTGCTGTTATACAGTACAACATCAAGTTCATTTCTTTTGAGTCCAGATTATCCATAATGCCCAATAAGAATAATTGCGGTGTAAATTTTATCTTTTTCTTAAAAATCTGTTGAAGGTTCCACCAAATCTTAATCCAAAAGGCTTTAACATCCCTACATGTCCACCAAATATGATAATAAGTTGCATCTAAATTACCACATCTCCAACATTTTGGCTGCAAGTTTGGGTACATGCAAGACAATTTTTGAGGATCCAAATGCCATCTATAAAGCATTTTATAAAAAATTTCCCTTAAATTCTGTGCTTGAGTGAACTTGACATTTCTTACCCAAATTGTTTCCCATGTTTCTAACATAATTGGTTCTTGAATATTTTGAGCCCATTTAATCATACAATCTTTAACTAATTCTGTTTCCGAATCAAACTCTATCAAAACACTATATATTCTCCTAATATGAGCTCTACTTTGATCTTTGATCTGTTTTATCAAGTTCACATCATCCAATGTTAAGCCTAACTTTTGATCTATACGCCATCTCTCAACCAACTGGCTATATAGGAACCAGGACTGGAGAATATTATCTTGTCTCAATTCATCCAATAATTTAATTTGCCAGTCCTGTCCCCTTAAGATAAGTAAATCCTTATAAACAATTCCCTTTAGTTTAACCCCCCTTGTAATTCCTTGTATTGCATGTTCCGGAATAGCCCACATTGGGATTTTAAAACTTAACTTATAATAATACTTTTTCCAAACTCTCAGAAGTGCAGTTCTTAAAATGTGAGACCTAAAAACATGATCAACTTTCTTATCAAAAAATAAATAAGCATGCCATCCATAATATAAATCCCAACCTTCAAGAGTCAATATTTCTCTATTAGTTAAATTGATCCAATCACTAATCCAAGTTAAAGCCACCGCATCATAATATAATTTTAAATTTGGGGCTTTAAGTCCCCCTCTTTCCCGTGCATCTTGCAAAATTTTAAATTTAACCCTTGGTTTTTTCCCCTGCCAAATAAACCTATTGACACCTCTTTGCCACTCTTCCAAATTTAAATCCTTTTTTAAAATAGGTATCATTTGAAACAAGAAAAGAAACTTAGGAAGGACATTCATTTTGACCACTGAAATTCTCCCCAATAATGACAAATGTAACTTTTTCCATTCATTTAAATCCTTTTGCACTCTTATCCATAACTTATCATAATTATTTTTATACAATTTAACATTAGAGGCAGTAATATAAACACCCAAGTACTTCACCTTTTTCACTATTTCAAAACCAGTTAGGTTACTTAAAGTCTCTTTATCTTTCAAAAGCATATTTTTAGATAATATTTTAGTCTTATTATTATTTACTTTAAATCCCGAGACTTTCCCATACTGTGTCAGAATCTGTATCAAATGTCTTGTTGAGTCAATCGGTTGCAATAAGGTAAAAACCAAATCATCAGCAAAAGCTCTAAGCTTATAATCATTCTTACCCAAAGTTATTCCTTTTATGATCGATGATTCACGAACCTGAATTAATAAAATCTCCAAAGTCAATATAAACAATAAAGGTGATAAAGGGCATCCTTGCCTCGTACCTTTCTCAATTTTAATTAAGTCTGTCAGTCCTCCATTTACTACCACTTGCGCTGACTGTTGTTGGTAGATAGCCTTTAACGCTGATAAGAATCTGTCCCCAAAATTCATTTTGTCCATCATTCGTAATAGAAATTGCCAGTCCAACTTATCAAAGGCCTTCTCAGCATCCAAAAAGATAAGAGCCGCCGGGATTTGATTATTTTTATCCAGATATTCCAACAAATTTACAATTTGTCTAACATTGTTCTTCATATATCTACCAATTATAAATCCAGACTGATCCACATGAATAATCCGTTTCAATACTTGCATTAGTCTATTAGCTAAGATTTTTGCAAAAATCTTATAATCCGTATTCAATAAAGATATTGGCCTATAATTTTTAGGCTGTGTAAAATCTTGATCCTCCTTTGGTATAAGTGAAATAAATGCACACCTCCACAATGGTGGCATTTCTTCTCCTAACAAAATGCTATTAAAAAGACATCTCAAGGGTTCTAACATTTCTTCAGACAATATTTTGTAATAAATTGCCGTTAGCCCATCTGTACCAGGAGCTTTACCGACCTTCAATTGTTTAATTGCCTCTGTGATCTCATCCAACACAATCGGACAGTTCATCACTCCTTTTTGGTCATCTGAAAGTCTAGGAAAATTTACTTGTTGGAGATAACTATCTATTTCAGAAGTTTGTATATTCTCAGAGGCATATAATTTTGAGAAATATTCCGAGAAAGCCTTTTTAATCAAATCTTGCTGAAAAACCTCTTTATCTTTATAATTTATTTTCTCTATAACTCTTTGTTTTTGTTTCTTTTGTAATTGATAAGCTAACAACCTTCCAGGTTTATCTGCATTACAAAATGTATTATGTTTCATATATCTCAGGTTAACTGCCATTTGATCAGCCATTAACATGTTAAACTGTTCTTTCAGCATTGCAATAGATACCTTTAAGTTATTATCCGTTGGATTTAAGGAGAAAGCTTTTTCTTTTACCTTTATTTCTTGTTCCAGGTCCCTATGCCTTTGTAATTGCTTTCGCCTATAAGCAGTATTCATTGAAATTAAGGCACCTCTCATAAAAGCTTTGCTTGCATCCCATACCATTGACATAGAAGTGCCTTTATTCATATTCAACATAAAAAAGTCTTTTAAGTGATCTTTAAGTTTCTGTACATTAGTTTCATATTTTAATAAATTCTCATTTAATCTCCAAGTCCTTTTACTTCCACCATCAATTAAAAATTCCATCCATAGAGGACTATGATCTGATAAAGTCCTAGGAAAAATCTTCACTTTTTTAACCTATTAAGTCACTGGTAATCAAAATAAAATCAATTCTAGAATGAGATTGATGTCTGTCTGAGAAAAAAGTAAAATCACTGTCTCCTGTGTTCCAATCTCGCTATATGTCTTTTAACTCCAAGTCCTCTTGCAATGCAAAGAAACTTTTAGGCAATCTAGTTTGAGTTGAAGCTTTAGAAAAAGTCTTTTTATCTCTTTTAGGGTCTATTACACCATTCCAATCTCCCATCATAATAACAGATTTGTAATCCAACTGTATTATCTTTTGATGTAGAAAACTGTAGAATTGTTTCTGCTGTTGATATTGGTTAGGTGCGTAAATTCCAGCAACAAGACACTTTTTCCCATTCAATAAAAGTTCAATAAACACAAATCTTCCTTCTGTATCTAAATCTATTAACTTTGGCAGTAATTCTTTCTTAACATAAAAAACTATACCTGCTTTTTTCTTTGGTGCAGGGGCAATAAAATGTAGACCCAATTTGGAGTTTACCAGATATTTTTGATCTTTTGATGCAATATGCGTTTCTTGTAAACATATGATATCATTTTTGTATTGTTTCAAATAATGAAATATTTTCTTCCTTTTTTGTGGTGAATTCAATCCATTAACATTTAAAGTCATTAACTTAACCATCTTTCGGCTTTTGGAGCTTCTGAAGCATTCCTTGCAGGTCTGTCATGACAGACCTTTTGGATCTGGCCCCTCCCACTGGCTCTGAGGTACACGAGTATGTTTGAGGCACAGATTCTTTTTGTTGTTCTCTTTACCTTCGTTTATGCGCTGCACGTGTCATTCTCTGTTCTTTTGAATCAGCTTTTACCTCCATCAATTGTTGACTCTGGGAATCTGTTGCAGACAATGATGTAGCTCCAGGCAGTTCTACAATCAATTGTTCCACTTCTTCCATTCCTTTAGTTGGTGACATAGGAGATGAATCCGCTTTCAGAACCGTTAAATAAAAATCTTTGGCCTTCTGAACTGTATCAAGTTTATAACGATTCCCAGCATAATTCAAAACCAGTCCAACAGGTATCTCCCATCTAAAAGGCAGTTGTCTCTTCTTTAACTCCTGAGCCAAGAAAGCAAATTCCTTTCTTTTTCTTAGAATTTTTGAAGGTATTTCTTTCAAAATTATAACATCTTGAGCAGCAATCTGAAATCTCTGCTGATAAAAAGCTTGTATAATATCATTTCGACGTGTTTTTCTGGAGAAGTAAACAACCACATCTCTAGGCAAATTTATCTGACGTGCCACCCATGAGTTTACTCTATATGCTTTTTCAATTTCTCCATATATAATTTCAGGATCGGAGTCAAAAACCAGGGCTAGGGCAGCTGCTACCTCCTATCTCAATTTCTCTTGTAAATTCTCCTTAAGGCCTCTAATCCTTATAGCATGCTCCATTTCTCTATATTGTGACATTACAATATCATTTTGAACAATCTCCACACCTTCTTCTATTTTCTGTAATCTCTCCTCCATACCCTCCATTTTCTCCACCACTTCATCCACATGTCCCTCTATACGATCCACATGAAACGCAAAACCTTGAAAAATTTGGGACATGTTTTCACACAATTCATCATTTTTCTTGCCAAGAAGTTCTTCTGTTTCAGCTCTCATCTGTTGTACTATCTGCTTAGAAATTTGTACCAGAGAGTCCTGTAAATCTTTAAGAGTAATGTAAGGAGGAGGGGAGGGTGGGGGAGTTTTAGCTTTCTGCTGTGTAGATTGTACAGCTGGAGAAGGAGTAGCTGCTTTAGGTACAGCAGAAGTTCCAGTACGTTTAGAAGCCATTCTTAATTTTAAAAAAGTCTTAGTAGTCAGTCCAGAACAATAAGTATTTAAACAAATTTTTCTTGGATTTTTTTTTCCCAAAGTCTTTACAGTCTTTACAATGTAGCAATCCACAACTGGAAGAGAAGTGAAAGTTTCCCTTTGAAACAAAGAAGCGGCCTGCCCGCAGCCATTTTTTTTTCCCAAAGTTAACTTTAAATTGTAACAATTGAGAAGAAGCCTTATTCTTTCTGAGTTAAAGTTATATTTTTTCCAAACAAGTCCAAGTTCCTGGTCAGCTCTGTCTGTTGATTTACTCACAGTTAAAAATTTTCAAAGTTTCAGAGGTGGAGATGACGTCTGGCTTCGCTGCAAAGACGAAGACATCCCGGTCTGCGGAGAAAGCTCTGAGCTCCGGAGGAGTTCTCACCTACGTCTCCCTGAAAGCTCCTAGGGAGACTAGGGAACTCTACTCCTACTCAGAGTAAAGCTCACCTTCTCTCCTTCTCCCGGAGAGAAAGCTCAAGCCGCCAAACAGCTGATAGATGCTGTTTCGGCAGCTTTAACGCAGCCCCGGGCGGGAGGCTGTCAAAAAGCCTCCATCGGCCATCGCCTAGCCACCGGAAGTCCATGTTTGTGGACCTTTTCATGGGATGGCCAGAAGCCATCCCAACAGCTACCCAAAAGGCCTGAGAAGTAGTGCAGGGTCTGATTGAAATTATAATATCCAGGTTTGGAGTGCCAAAAGACCTGGAATCTGATAATGGCTGGCACTTCACCTCTCAAATCACCCAAGATGCCAGCAAGTTCCTCAACATCCCATGGCATCTCCACTCAGCCTACTGGCCCCAGGCTTCAGTTAGGGTTGAACACATGAATAGAACCCTCAAAAACCATGTGGCTAAACTCTGTCAAGAAACTAGCTTACCTTGGTCAAAGATATTACCTGTTGCCCTCACTCGCATAAGGGCTCTACCCTCAGGGAAACTCGCCCTTTCCCTTTTTGAAATGTTATATGGACGGCCCTTTGCTGCCACCTCCCAAATGAACTGTGATGTTGGGGAAAATAATGTGACTAAATATTTGTATAATCTGGCCTAAGTGTTGTCTATCTCTAAACAGGCTCAAGCTTCCCTGCCACCACTCTTGGACAACCCTCGGCTTGCTGAACCTGGAGAGTGGGTCCGAGTTGAAGAATTGTCACCTTCCTCTGTCGATCCGAAGTGGTCTGAGCCTTGACAAGTGCTGCTCAGCACCCCTACTGCAGTAAAGGTTGAGGGGTTAAAGGTGTGGGTCCATGGATCTAGAATAAAGAAGGTGTCACCTCCATCTGTCCAGTGGCAAGTCCAACAGCTAGATGAACTCAAGCTGAAGCTCCGCATGGTTCTAGCATCACCCTCTGACCTATTCCCGTTTTCTGACAATCCAGACGACTGCCTGAACCATGAACTGGACTCGGTTTTGTTGCTCCTTTTGTGGCCTGTTTGTCTTGTGTCATTATTTTCCCAGCACCTTCCTTGAAAGGGGGAAGGACGGACTTGATTTTTGGCATGGTTATACTGTTTGTCTTAATGCTTTGGGGGTCTCCAAACAATGGGATCTACCAAATCCCCATCTGATTGTTCTGCATGTACCGTTACTACCAGATCAAGGAACGAGCTTATGAGGACCCTGATATACCATACTCAGATAAGCTGCAAAGATGTTGTTGGGACGTGTGTCCATAATACCACCCAATTTTCTCTTTGTAATGATACGGGAAAAATCACATGCATTGATCCCTCTAGTGTAAAATACCAGAAAACCATCCAGGTTCTAGCATTTCAAAGCGGGAAGAGTCAGGGGCTTTTATTAGGACAAAACAGCAGCACCTCCACTAATCACTACAGTGAGGTCTGCTTCGATGCCTGCTATACCTTGAAGTTTAGTCTTTGGACTACCTGTTGGGACCTGAGCTGGCAACAAAGCTATCTCACACAAAGGATATATGTTTTCAGTTTACAGCAACAGAGAGGAAGCTCTCATGGTACTTCCCAGACCTACTAGTATACAGATGGTAGGGCCCCGCCCAGAGTTTGGCCAGGGCAGAACAGTTGGTTCAATCTAACCAAGGGTATCAGGAAATAGGATTGTTCAGAAGACCATTGTACCCCCATATGCTTGCATTTTGTGGATCCCGAAGAAGGATCACAAGAGTACGGAATGGGAATTGAGGGTATGGGGAGGGACCCAACTACCCGCATCACCATCAATGTAACCAGAAATAATCTGACCCCAATAGAAAGGAGATTGTTCCACTCCTTCTATGAAGAATTGGAAAACAAAATTGAAATTCCCCCTATTACCAAGAACCTTTTTATTGATCTAGCAGAACGAATAGCTGGTTCTTTAAATGTTACCAACTGCTATGTTTGTGGGGGGACCAACATGGGAGAACAGTGGCCATGGGAAGCCAGGGAGCTCAACATATCCAGTCTCGGGTCTTTGAATTTAACATGGACCGCTCTTGACCATCCTCCTCGTTGGGTGGCTCAAACGTCCATCATCAGTCAGCTCTGCTTCACAAGAGAAGAATCTGAGACCTTCTCCTTAAAGGTAGGAGTGTCTACATGTGAAAGTATGGTTGTGGCCAATGGTACAACCTCCACCTGGTGGAGTGGGTCCAATAAAACCAAACCACCCAACCCTTTTGGAAATTATACCCAACTCAAAGCCCTATGGCAGTGATGGCGAACCTTTTAGAGACCGAGTGCCCAAACTGCAACCCAAAATCCACTTACTTATCGCCGGGTGCCAGGTGGGCGTGGCCCACTGGGTGGGCGTGGCTGTGGTCATGGCAGACTGGTTGGGTGTGGCCAAGGTGGGCGTGGTCACCTCGATGTTGCTCGTGGGGAGGATGCCTGCAGGGGCTGGGCAGGATTGGGGGAGATCCAGGGGGTCTCTGGCAGGTGGGGCAGTAGACAGGAGGCTCGTCCTGCGGGGTGAGGTGAGGCAAGGCGAGATAGGGTGGGGGTGCCATTGTAACAGGGCAAGGCGAGGCAGGGGCCGGGGCAGGGGCGGCTGCTGCCTGACACCATCGGCCCCCGCACACAGAGGCCAGCAAGCGCATGAGGGCCCCTCAACCGGTGCACTCTGGGGCTCCGCAGTCCGCCGCCAGCATTTCAGAGAAGCCGCCTCTGAGCTGGCCGGCCGGCCGATGGCAGAGGAGGTGATGCAGTGGGTCGTGCCCGGGAAAAGGAGAGCATGCGAGGCCAGGAGGGATGGGACGGGGGGGAGGGAAACCAGCCATGCTGGGATGCATCCGACCACGTGGGACCTCGGTGAGTTAGCGAGCGGCTGGTTGAAGAGGGACGGTTGCCATCTCTGGGGCATGGTGCGCGTGCCCACAGAGAGGGCTCTGAGTGCCGCCTCTGGCACACGTGCCATAGGTTCGCCACCACTGCCCTATGGGATCAGCCATATAATTCCTCCTATACATGGCATGCTCTGGATGGATTCTATTGGATTTGTGGGAGATATGCCTGTGCAACCCTTCCTCTGAATTGGGCAGGTACCTGTCTCTTAGGGACCATAAAAGCCAGCTTCTTCCTACTACCAATTGCCCGGGGGGAACGCCTGGGAATCCCTGTCTATGAGGAGATAGGTTATCGAACAAAGCAGTCTTTGAAAATAGGAACCTGGAAGGATGATGAATGGACCCCTGAACAAATCATTCAAGTATATGGTCCCGCAACCTGGGCTGAGGATGGCTCTTGGGGATACCGCACCCCCATCTATAAGCTTAATATAATAATTCATTTGCAAGCTGTGCTAGAGATAATAACCAATGAAACTGCTCTAGCCTTGAACCTTCTTGCCCAACAAAATACCAAGCTCTGGATGGCCATTTATCAAAATAGGCTCGCACTGGACTATTTGCTCACAAAGGAAGGTGGTGTCTGTGGAAAATTTAACTTAACGAACTGCATTTCCAAATAGATGACCAAGGTAAAGCTATTGAGGAAATCACCACTAAAATGAAAAAAACTGCCCATGTCCCCATCCAGACTTGGACTGGAGTCATGGACACCAGCTGGTTCTCAGGGATTTTCACCGATTGGAAGAGAATTGGGTTCCTTATCCTGCTGGCTTTTGGAGGATTACTAGTAATCCCCTGTCTCATTCCCCTGGTCCAAAAAGCTTATAACTTCCACCTTATCAGGAATGACTGTGATAGCCTCCCCCACCAACCCAACCAAAGAGAAACCAGCAAAAGTAATGATTCTCACCGCAGTCCCAAAGGAATATGCACCCCTAGTTTCCAGATAGCAGTAAACATACTGCCAATTTGAAAAGGGAAATGAAAAGAAATTGGATTGATCTCAGGCTAACCTAATTAACACTATTTCGCTTCTGTACACCATGCTTGTGCAGGGAAAACGCCATTTACCTTAAACAAAAGGAGTCACATGCCTGGATGCAAATGAAATGGTGATGCCTAATGAATTGATGACACATAACTATTTTTTTCCCAAACAATTTTATTGATTTTTCCCTTTTTACACCAGAAAGCTTAAGAAACAACGTGGAGATAGGGTAATCAGTTAGGTACAATAACATCATACATATATGGCTCAAATAATGCTCCTTAAAATTTCCCTCTCTAACAATTAGAATAGTATAGTCAAACTAATACATTTCTAGGTAAGATTAATTCATTCTATTAATTCTATTGGATTTAAACTTCCCGGTGCTTGCTTTAACTGTGAGTGGGGAGGGGATTAAGCTTTAAAAGCAACTGGGGCCTTGCTGATTGGATCTATTGGATTTAAACTTCCCGGTGCTTGCTTTAACTGTGAGTGGGGAGGGGATTCAGCTTTAAAAGCAACTGGGGCCTTGCTGATTGGATCTATTGGATTTACACTTCCCGGTGCTTGCTTTAACTGTGAGTGGGGAGGGGATTCAGCTTTAAAAGCAACTGGGGCCTTGCTGGTTGGATCTATTGCATTTAAACTTCCCGGTGCTTGCTTTAACTGTGAGTGGGGAGGGGATTCAGCTCTAAATTATATAATTATATAACCAAAAATCAAACAGCAGCAGTACATTCAGGGCAAGTGCGTCTGTGATTCCTTGTATCTAAGTATGTCAGGCATAGTTCAGTGCAACACTTGTTTTGCAGCTGTCTTTCGCAGTACCCTTTTCAATCATGGAAACTGTCCTATCTGTAAACAAATAACTAGTCTACAAGGACAGATTACTTATCTAGGGTCTGTAATCTCTGCTCTTCAGGCAGAAATTAGGTGTCCAGTTCAGCCCCTCTACTCCACTGAGCCTCCAAGCTATCAGCCCCCTCTACCACAAAGATCCTGCAGGAGAAGGGCAGTGTGGAGAACCGTGGGATCTGGCAGGGTGAGAGCTGTGAACCATAAACACAAAGCTTTTGCTGTGTCCCTGCACAACAGATACAGTGCCC
>NW_015387019.1:60689-62103 GCF_001527695.2 Protobothrops mucrosquamatus | reverse complement strand
CGGTGTTACATGGGAGCGACGAGTCCCTCCCAACACCGCCCGCGCGGCCGCATTCTGGACCAGTTGAAGCCTCCGGGTGCTCCTCAAAGGGAGCCCCATGTAGAGAGCGTTACAATAGTCCAGGCGGGAGGTGACGAGAGCATGGGTGACTGTGCGCAAGGCGTCCCGGTCCAGAAAAGGTCGCAATTGGTGAATCAGGTGAACCTGATAAAACGCCCCCCTGGTCACGGCCGACAAATGGTCATCCAATGTCAGCCGTGGATCCAGGAGGACTCCCAAGTTGCGCGCCCTCTCTGAGGGGGCCAAAATTTCGCCCCCTATAGTCAGCGATGGAATAAGCAGGGGATCTTGGTCCGAGATGAAGAATAAGCAGGGGATCTTGGTCCGAGATGAAGAACTTGTTTTCGACAGGGAGAAGTGCGAATCAGGTACTACACATCAGTCATGCAAGAACAGAAAGGCACCCAAAAAGAGAAGCCACCTTCTGGTTGGTGATTCAGTTATAAGGGATGTAAATTTAGGAAAGGACACAGAGGTTTCGAATGAGGTCAGGTGTCTTCCAGGTGCTATTGCCAGTAGGGACAAGAAGTGTATTTGTAAAATAATCAAGAATGCCAGCAAGGACTGTGATGTGGAGGCTATTGTACATCTTGGCACTAACGATCTGTCCCAAAAAGATGTACTCACTGTGCAGAATGACTTCCAGAGCCTGGGGCAGGAACTTAGCAGAATAGGCTGTAGGCTTATTTTTTCAGAGGTCTTACCAGCGTATAAAGACCAAAATGGAAAAGGCCAGCGTATAGCACAATTCAATATGTGGCTAAAGGAGTGGAGTAAAGGGGAAGGCTTTGGATATATTAGTCACGATGTCAGCAGCTGGTCCAATGAAGAAATGTACAAAACAGATGGTTTGCATCCATCAAAGAAAGGGATTGAGTTACTTGGCTATAAATTCACAGATTTTCTGGAGAAATATTTAAACTAAACAGCAGGGACAGTGAGCTAATTGATACAGAACATCCCTGTCCCCGGCAATCTAAAAATTATAGGGCTATCAGTGCATGTAACATAGATGTGTGTATGGACAAGAACATCAACCTTGCTGTCAAGCAAAATCAAGCTCTTAATAGTGAGTGCCACACAAAGTACACTAACCAAATAGGTGGTAAGACATTAGGGGAACTCAGGCACCACACAGGTTATGTAGGAAGTAAACACAGGGTCGGTCATAAAGGACTCAAATGTCTATACACAAATGCACAGAGTATGAACAGCAAACAGGGAGAACTAGAAATTCAGGTTAATGAGGGCAGATATGATATTGTTGCCATAACGGAAACATGGTGGGACGAAACCCACAAATGGAACACACAGCTAGAGGGATTTAAATTATTTAAAAGAAACAGACCAAATA